>NW_021210783.1:29258-71350 GCF_002162155.2 Triticum dicoccoides | reverse complement strand
CATCCTTGTTCGTAACTATCTTCACTAGCTAGTGGCCGTAAAAAAAGGGTCGATTTATCTAGATATTTTTTGCCATGCCAAACTATGAAACTATCATCCTCTAGATAAAAAGTGCCATGAACAAAAAATGCGCACAAATTTTTAATTTATAAATATCATGCTAAAAAATGCCATGCTACTTTATAAAACTGCCATCCTCTAGATAAAATGTTTTATCAGGATAAGCCTCAAAATAAAACTGCCATGCCATTGAAAATAAAAAATGTCATCCTCAGATCATTAAAAATGCCATCCTCTTTATAGTAAAAATGTCACTCCCAATAATGAAAATGCCAATTATTAATAAAATTCCATCCTATTATTAATAAAAATTATGTGCTTACTAATAAAACTGGCATGCCATTAAAAGTAAAAAATGACATCCTCTCAATTATAAAAATAACATTCTATGAATAACAAAAATTGGCATCCTCATAAAAATAAAATTGTCATGCTATAAATAATAAAATTAGCATGTGAGAGTCAAAAAAAATCAGGATTTTGGACTATTTAAAAAGGTCAACTTTAAAAAAAGCAGTTAAAAAACTCCATCTCAATCTTAAATAAAAAATATGTCAAATTTGTTACAACATAGTGCGCTATTTTTTCTGTTTAGCACTGAAATAGCGCACTATAGCGTGATTAAGGCCATAGAGAGCGAATTAGCTAAAATTTAATGTGGCCCTTTCAGATATGCTATAGGGACCCTATAACTCAGAAACAGCGCCCTATTTTTTTTCATTGCAGAAAATAGACTTTGCTGATAATAAAGGAGTAAACCCATCTCTCTGAAACAGATTCGGAGTAATCTACTACTCCCTCCGTTCGGAAATACTTGTCATCAAGATGAACAAAAGGTGATGTATCTAGACACATTTTAGTTCTAGATACATCACTTTTTATCCATTTTGATGACAACTATTTCCGGACGGAGAGAGTACGTGCGTACGTAATCGAATCCGTCAGGGGCAGGAGACCGACCCGCCAGGCCGCAGCGCGCCTATATAAAGTTACAAAGCAGTCAATCAAACACACGACGGGAATAAGCGATATACCACCAAGGACCGAGTGCATCGGCAGGGGACGCGCGCGTGACAGCTAAAAAAGTTCGTGGGATCCCCAGCCGCGCGCGCGCAGGCGCACCTCAATGGCGACCGCGTCGTCGCTGCCGTGCCTCGTCCTCCACCACGGCGACGACAAACATACCACCACCACGTTGTACAGCGTCGCAGACGGCGCGCGCCGCCCCGGCGAAGAGATGGAGGAGGCGCTGCGCGGCAAGCGGAGCTGGGTGACCGCGCGCGGTTGGCTGCTCGTCTGGGACCCGGCGACGCTCGCCACCTTCCTTTGGGACCCGCGGGCCGCCAACAAGATCGGTCTGCCGCAGTGGGCCTCGCCGCCGGCCGCGGGCACGGACTGTGCGCTGTCCGGCGACCCCACGGGCCCCGGCGATTGCTTCACGGTGGTTGTTCTCGAGCCGTTCGAGTCGGAGTCGGACGACACGGCCCTGTGGTACTGCCACGCCGGCGGCACGTCTTCGTTGCCGTCGCCGTGGACCAGGTACGTGTACGACCTGGGTGGCTCCTGGCTGTCCGCCCCGTGGGGCAAATTCTGGACGAAGCGGTTCGTGTCCGGTCTCACGGCGTGCGGCGGCAAATTCTACTGGCCGTCTTCGTCGGACAAGTACGGCGTGCTCGAGTTCTCACCGGAGCCGTCCCTAACCACCATGACCATGGCAAAACCGGTAGAGGTCACCGTCCCTCCAGGGGCGGCCTACGCCCAGGCGTTCAAGTACTCGCTGGACCTCGACGGGGAGGTGCACGTGGCATGGATCTTCTTCACCGGGCACGAGGCCGAGGCCGTCGTCAACATCGCCGTCTACAGGGTGGATCTCGCTGGCAAGAGGTTCGTCAGGGTGGACAGCATCGGCGACCGGGCCATCCTCGCCGGCGGCTCGAGCTGGCCTTTCGCGAGCTGGTGCCCGGCCACCGAGTTTGGGCTGCTGCCCAACAGCGTGTACTGGATGCACCCCTACCAAAGCCGCATGTACGTGTACGACGTTGGCTCCAACACGGAGGAGGTGCGCGAGCTGGGTGAGGGTGTCCGGGAGCCGTCTCGCCCGCCGTTCTGGATGGTACCCACGCACTACTGATTTGGAAAAGATGATGATGAAGTACTGTTGGTTAGCATTTACTCCATCCGTACCATAATATAAAAACGTTTTTGACACTATAGAAATGAGGGAGTAATTATCATTTCTCCGCGAGTACAACTCAAGACAACTCGAGATAATTCCAAGTATGGAGTTCAAGCTCCAAAAGCAATTTTCATATGTATGTAGTCGATCATAAATTATTATTTTTTTTGAAAGAACAGCAGGAGCTCTCCTTTGCATTATAGATGGGAGGAGATATAGAGTTACATGGTACAGGTAGAAGCGGCAAAAGTGCCCCACGAACCAAAGACAAAACTAGCTCTTGAAACAGAGAGCTACAGAGACAAAAAAGTGGACACCATCCTACACCCTGTTCCTACCCAGCCACCTGAATGGAAGGACGGAAGGCCTCGTTGAGCATCTTGAAATCTTCTTGAATGAGATTCACCAAGGCTCTTGGCGTCATCTCAGCATTTTCAAAAACCCTTCTGTTCCGTTCCTTCCAAAGATGCCAAGCAATGTATGCCGAGAGGGATGTTTCCTCGGCAGCCTTGGATTGCACACCGCAATGCAAATAGAGCCTCTTCCACCAATCTGAAACTGAAATTGCAGAGTGTACCACATTGTAAATCCTGTCACTTGTGCCCTGGGCTAGGTACCAAACCTCTCTTGCATAGCTGCATCGCAGCGTGATATGCTTCGCAGTTTCTGGCTCCTGGTCACACAACCGACAACGGGCATTGTGTGGCCATCCTCTAGCCTGCAGCCTGTCAGCGGTCCAACTTCGGTTCTGCAGCAACAGCCAGATGTAGAACCGAACCTTGCCCTCGAGCTTTGTTCTCTTTTCATCAGTATGAAACAAAGATTACCTTTCCTGACTTCGAATATAATTGTATCGTCTATGGTCTACGGGTTCCCACAACAATTCCATCAGTATCCCCAACTAAATAACAGAAACCTCATTTGTACTGTACACTGAGAGTCAAACCACAGACTCTCAGCAACAAGACATACGTCGAGAGTTGTACTCTGCAAAGTGAAACACACGGCAGCGACATGTTACCGAGTCAACGCAACAAATAAGACGGCGAAGAAATCATACTCGGCAAAAACAACGTACAGCCACACATGGCAAACAAATGCCACGTGGCATGTCAGTTTGCGCTTGACGGCTCCTTGACTTGGAGATGTCTTTGCCGAGATCTCGGGCGCTTGGCATATATTCTCAAAAAAATAATCTCCGTGTAATTTACAATGATTGACACACGGGCCCCATTTGTCAGTGACACATTCATTCATGTCTAGTCAGCAGCCATGTCATCCCACTCTGGCCCACTTGTCATGCAAGGTTTCTACAATTTACTGCGACCGACTAGTGGGCCCCACAAGTCAGCTCGGATCACTAATAACAGGGGTCGTGCCTCTCTCTCTCTCTCTCTCTCTCACACACACACACACACACACACACACACACCAGCCCAGCTAGCTCATCCTTTGCGCGCTCACACCAACGAATCAGGTTCGAATCCCACCTAAGGTGGAGACGAGAAAGACTCCTTATTACGAAATATTTGGACCTCACATTTGCACATTATTTGGTATTTTTTTCTTTAAATAACTCAAATCTAGAAACATTTTTTTGAGTGTTTCTGCTCTCGAAAAAGAATAACAGTACTAGTTAGGTGCTACCTATTCCGAGAGGGGCTCTCGGAGAAGAATAGCAGTACAAGTATTATCCCAGAACGAACTCTAATAGCAATGATGGAAAGTTAAAGAAAAGTGTCAACGCAACATGAATGCACCTAGGCTCAAAGCAAAGAAAGATACTTATGGACTTCCGCATTACCTCCCAGACAGTGCTTTCTTTATATCTTCGGTGCTCCGTTAGGTCATTCACCCGAAACCCAAGGGATATCGACCCCGAGTGTGAGACTAGCCTTCGACCGGGGTTTGGAGCACCTCATAGAAAAGTCCGATAAAAGTCGTACTTGCCTGCAGTGCATCGGCATATATGGAAATTCATACTCGCGCCTTGGTGAGCAGCGATGCACTCGGTTCAACGGAGATGCCTGCAAGGTTAGTACCTGCAATTTGACAAGATCTTTATAACCGAGAGGATACAGAGCAGCGAGGAAGTCATAACCTTCTTCTACATCTTCAATGTACCTATCAGTATCCAAATTTGCAAACTCTATATCAAGACTATTTTCATAAGACTTTGCAATCTACTCTCCAAAGGAGGTCTATGGAGAGCCTGCACAAAATCAGCCCATTTAAGCAAGACCAATTTCAGAATATTCAATTTGGCGTTTGTCCAATATCGATGAATCCACATCTATAGAGGAATAATCAGACAGCATGGTGGTTGCATCACATTTTGATATCTCTCTTAATGCAAGCAACTCACCCTCCTTTTTGCTATCTCTTTCCTAAGACGAATGTCAATCGGTGTTTCATCAAAGGGAGTCATCAGAGGCACAGCGAGAACAATGCCAACATCTAGTTCATCCCTAACAAATATTTTTGAGACATCAAGTCTCACAATATCCTCCAGTGGAGAACATTCAAGTATTGTCTTAGCAGGTTCCATGAAATCTCTAATAGAATGTGGATATGATAAATGATCATCGAACTGGGCAATAATTGTGTCTAGGAATTTACCATGATCCGGAGGAATGTCAAATAGTGGCCATTCCGTCCTTCATCTCCATGTTCCTTCTTTGGCTTATCTCCTAGGCATACTTCTTGGAAAGTGGCTCCTCGAATATTTTTATTCTATCACTTGATTACTTCCTCAGATTCCTTTATGAGGTTATATTCCTACAACATAGAGGTTTGGGAAGCGACAGCCTACTTCTCATAGTCTTTAATAACAGGGGCATTTGAAGATTGTTGGAAATGCACCAATTATGAATATTCTCTAACATGCCCATATGTTTCAAGACCTCTTTATGTTGTAGAGAGAGCTCCTACACCCTGTTCATAAGTTCAGAGGTTCTAAAATAGAGCATTAGTTCCTTAATAGTTTTAACATAATCAAATACGTATCAATCACGGTTGTATGATGCTACAACAAAGTTAGGGTGAAATTTGCAGCTGAAGCTCATATGGCAATTGGACTTGCAATGATTACAAAATGATCGATATGCAAATATACCTTCAACGCAATAATCCACTGCCTCCAATTTATCACCCACTTCAATACGTTTAGATGAATATCGATATTCAACATAGATTTTTCCTCTCTCTTCAAATTTTTTTCTTGCGGCCATGGTGTTTCCTGTAGAAGACATCTTAAACAAAATATTTTTTGGGTAGGTTAAGTGGCAACAAACATAAATAAACTAAAATGCAAGGATATAAGCAATGACTAGGTGCTATGCTCCTCGGCAATGGCGCCAGAAAATGCTTGATGTCCTACAAGTGCACAGGTCTATTGTAGCACTTTTGTGATAAGTGTAGAATACCAAAAGGAGCGAACAGGATGGCACCACAAACTCTGCAACTACATCATCACTTTACGTAGTTCCGTAAGCACCTGATACTTCTCCAACGTATCTTGTTTCCAAACACTTTTGCTCTTGTTTTATACTCTAATTTGCATGATTTCGATGGAACTAACCCCGACTAACGCTGTTTTCAGCATAACTACATTGGTGTTGTTTTTTTGTGTGCAGAAATAAAAGTTCTAGGAATTGGATGAATCTTGGTGGAGATTTTTCATTTAATTGGTTAGGGTCCGGGTTGGGTGGGTGGGATAATTCAGGAAGGGATTTCGTCTTCTTCTCCTCTTCTCCTGGTTGTCATCTTCTCTCTCATAAAGCCGCAGTGCCAGCTATTGCTCTCCGCGGTAAAGGACATGGTGGCCGGGACGACTTATTCGCCTGCTTGCTAATCTCTTCTTCTCCTTCTAGGGTTTTTCTCTCCAATCATCGTGGCGAAGGATTCTTCTTGATGAGAGGTATGGTATTAATCAGTTCATTCTCCACTTTTATCCTTCATTTCTTCTTGATTAAAGTTATGTAGGCGTGGTTTAATCGGTCTGTTCTTAGGTATTTTTGGTCTAGGGTTTGGGAGTTTGTGAGATCTAGTGCTAGGGGTGTGGATCCATAGCATTGGTGATAAAATCTGTTGGTATGTACAAATGAACCCCCATCTATGTATGTTCTTATGCTAAGGTTTCGTCATCCCCGCCATGTGTTGGTCATGATTCTTCTTAATATGTTTTCGTTGACAAGTTTTGAGTGAGCAGGCAGGAAGTTTCAAAGGTCTAAACTACTCTCGTGGAGGTATCAGTCTATCGAAATGGTGCCTTTCTGGTTTATTATCTTTCTGATTGTAGATTTGTTCTTATTGTACATGTGAAATGATTATGGCTGGGTGTATTTGTTGGGTAGTGGAGTATTTTTGTTGCATTTTACATGTGAGAATGCTTGTTGTATTTACATGTGTCGTTTTATCTATGCTTATTTTGTTTGTAATTGTGTTGAAAATCATGCTTTGGTGGATAGGTTTGTTCCTATTTTTGTGTTTTAGTGGTTTACTGTAGCTACTTGCTCTTTGATTTTTAGAGGTGAATTTGGTGCTGGCTGATACGTCTCCAACGCATATATATTTTTTGATTGTTCCATGATATTATAGTATCAATCTTGGATATACGCAATTACAAGCGATTATATATCATTTTTGGGGACTAACCTATTAACTTAGTATCAATCTTGCTATTTTTTTGCATGTTTTTTGTTTTTCAGAATATCAGTACCAAACGAAGTCTACATGCCATGGAACTTTTTGGAGATTTTTTCTGGACAAAGAGACCATGGAAGCTTTGAGAGAGGGCCAGAAGATGAAGGAGTAGCCCACAATGCACCAGGGCGCGCCTTGGTGGCTTGTGGGCCCAACGTTCACCCTTTTGACCTAATTCTGCCTCTATAAATTATCTAAAATCGGGAAACCAGTAGAGAGCCACCCGAAATATATTTTTCGCCACCGCAAGTTCCTACTCTCGACAGATCCCATATGGGGCCTTTTCTGGCACTCTACCGAAGGGGGAATGAACCACGGAGGGGTAATATATCAACCTCGCTGCCCCTCCGATGATGCGTGAGTAGTTTACCATAGACCTACGGGTCCATATCTAGTAGCTAGATGGTTTATTATCTCTCTTTGATCTTCAATATAATGTTCTCCTCGATATTCTTGGAGATCCATTCGATGTAATACTTTTTCTGGTGTGTTTGTTGGGATCCAATGAATTATGAGTTTATGATTAGATTATCGATGAATATTATTTGAGTCTTCTCTGAACTCTTTATGCATGATTATTATAGCTTTGTATTTCTCTCTGATCTATTGATTTGGTTTGGCCAACTAGATTATTTTTTTGCAATGGGAGAGGTGCTTTGTGATGGGTTCGATCTTGCGGTGCTCAATCCCAGTGATAGAAAGGGACATGACACGTATTTGTATCATTGCCACTAAGGATAAAAAGATGTGGTTTATTCATATTAATTGAGTTTAGTTTGTCTATATCATGTCATCTTGCTTAAGGCGTTACTCCGTTCTTTATGAACTTAATATTCTAGATGTATGCTGGGTAGCAATCGATTGGTGGAGTAATAGTAGTAGATGCAGGCAGGAGTCGGTCTACTTGTCTCGGATGTGATACCTATATACATGATCATTGCCTCAGATATCGTCATGATTATTCGTTTTTCTATCAGTTTCCCAACAGTAATTCGTTTACCCATCGTATGCTATCTTCAAGAGAGAAGTCTCTAGTGAAAACTATGGTCGCCTGGTCTTTATAAATCATATATTAAAATCCAAAAATATATTGCTGCACTTTTATTTTCTTTATTTTATTTTATGTTTTTATCTATCTATCTATCACTATGAGATTTGATCCTTCCAATTAACTGCCGAAGGATTGCCACCTTGTTTGCGTCGGGCGCAAGTATTTATTATTTTGTGTGTAGGTGCTGCTAACAAGTTGTTGCGTGGTTTTCCTACTGGATTGATAACCTTAGTTTCTAACCGAGGGAAATACCTATCTCTACTATACTACATCATCCCTTCCTCTTTGGGGACAAAACCAACGCATCTTACAAGTGGGATAACTGGCTTAGTTTTTTTTAGGGAACTATTTTTGTTCCATGTACTGTTGAGTGAACATTGTTGAGTATAGTGCAAGCATTACGAGTCAATTGACTATTCGAGATTAGTTGATAGACTAGTCTATGAGTCACATTCTGGATGTTGACTAGAAATTTTGTGCAGAGTAGTTCACCGAGTCGAGGGACTATTTGGAAACTAGTCTGGACAAGTTGTGCAATTTGAGTTGTTCGACTCAAATTTTTAATATTTTTTAGGGATTGGTATGGGATAAGTGAGCCAGCTGCCCAGCTTGCAGCGGGAGGGTATTTTTGTTTTTATCCACTTCTCATGCATTCAATTTGTGATTTTATACTGTTTGTGCTACTGCTATAAAAAATATTTTGCGGGGATGTGGTACTACTATATGGTATATACTATATACTGTGAGGTTTTAGTACTTGATTACTGCAAGGTGTGAGCTACAGTACCATGTCAACTAGTCCAGTAGTAGTATAGGCTAATGATGATTTTGTCTATGAGTCTCAACCTTGAAATGACTCGTCAACTTGTACACCTTGGTATATAGTTATGTCTTTTCAATGTACTGCTGATTGAACATTGTATTGCATGTAGTTGTTTCTGTATATGACAGTACATATGAATGACCCCACCTTGATTTAGAATTAAAACTGTTGTATTCTCTTTTTAGTTGCTTGTTTTTTGCACAATTATGATGCTGTACTTTTTGTCCTATGTGTTAGTTTGATTCTTGTCTTATTAGTAGCTAGTTGTACTTGATTGTTCTTTTTATTGTTGTAATTCTGAGTAAGTTCATCAATTGATCATGATTTTTTCCCTATTGTAGTGCTATTTTGTAGCGAGCCAATATGGTTGGAAGACAGAAAGGTCGTGAAGTCTTGGTGCCCCTTAAGACCAGGTTCTCTACTCTTAGGCTTAGGAAGGCCATCAATTTTTTGACTCCCATACAGATAGGTCATGTTCACAAATATGATCTTCAGGACCTTTTTCTCATCTCTGAGTACCTCCTTGTTCCGGCTAACCTGTTGCAGTGAGTCCTTGATCATATGGGTGCGGGTGTTGGCATTTTCCGGCGAAAGAAAAAAGCTATTCACCTTAGGAGGGAAATGGTAACATAGTAATGCTACATCTGTTTCAAAAACGGAACTAAACATGTAGTAGATCTCAAAAGTTCCACCAGAAAATAGAAGTTGTGCCCCTGAGCGGCCCCTCACTACTAGGGAAAAGCCTATACACAGAATCTTACCAGCAGCGCGCTTTTAAAAAAAGGCGCTGCCGCTACTTAGCAGTAGCGCGCGCCAACATGACGCGCTGCTGAAACAAATTTAGCAGTAGCGCTGCCCCAGTAAGCCGCGCTACTGCTATAATTGCGACGACCCCGCCACCAAGCTAGTTATAGCAGCAGCGCGTTAGTACAAAAAGCGCTACTGATACAGATGATAGCAGTAGCGCCTTCTCGCAATACCCGCTACTGCTAAGTTTACTACAGAATTTTAGTCCCACCTCGCTCCGCGAACAAGGTTTTTACCACCTTAAATATGTTACTTCTCAAACTATCACATCCACTTGGTCTTCATTGAACTCTATGTGTAGAATTTGTGGCCGTAATATGAGTCTTCTCCGGTTTCTAAACCGGTGAGTACTCGTATTGACAATTTAGATTGTACACAAAAAGATCATTGATGATCAATGTATTTTTTTATATATATTTTTACATGTTTACACATAGCAGTAGCGCATTTTTGCTGAAAGGCGCTACTAGTAGGTCGTTCAGTAGTAGCGCGTTTCTCTATATCGCGCTATTGCTAAGCCATTCTATCTTCCCCAAACGGCCGCCCCTCACTCTCCTCTCTCCACTCATACTCACACTCACTCGATCTCCCCCCTCAATCGCCCCGCGCCCGCCCTCGCTTACCCCTCCTCCCTCTGCGCCACCCTCACCTCCTCCTCCTCCCTAGACTCGGTAATCCTTCGCTGGCCGCCCTCCTCCCCGCCCCCTCCTCCTAGATCCGTCCTCCCTCCACTCCTCTGTTCGCCGTCGGCTGGCCCCTCCTCGCTCCGCCTTCCTCCTCCGTCCTCCTTCCTCCTCCCCCCTCCAGTCATCCCTCCTTCTCCCTCCTCCCTCCTCCATCCGCAACCCCTCCTCCCTGCTACATTTTCATTTAGTAGGCTAGTTCATATGCAACATTTTGACTTAGTTGCTATGATTTAGTTGATTTAGTAGGCTAGTTGATTTAGTTGATTTATAACATTTTAATTTAGTTGGTTTAGTAGGCTAGTTGATATGCAACATTTAGAGAGAGAGAGAGATGATAGTTGATAGTTTTTAGTTGATATGATTAACTGATTAGTAAAAATTTAAACATAGTTGATAGTTGTTAGTTGATATAAGCCTCTGGTCATATATAACACTTTGATAAAGGATAAGTTTCTAGGTTTTTTGTGTTCCTCACCGTAGTTGTTTTTTATGCTATATTGAAGTTGGTGTACCACTGTTTTTGTTATATGTTGTTAGATGGCAGTTCTTGTTATATGTAATGTCTATTGCTAACCTCATATCATATTATATGTTAATTTTAGTTACTAAGCCTGAATATTCTGTTGTCTGATTAAGATCGATGCATTGAGAACTTTATGTTATTGTTTTCCTTTCCTCTGAAGTGGATCATTCATCTTTGCTCATATTGCTTTAGGAAAATGGCGCCACCACCACCACCACCACGTTGACTGTGCAAGTCAAGGTGCGCCAGCAACCTTTCAACTGGCAAGCTGTTCGGCATCTACTTCCAGCCGAGTTTTCGTCATGCGGCGGTAAGAAATTATATGAAATGTAACAACTATTTTGTTTTTAGTGTTGACATTAATGCATTGTGTCATTTTGCTTTTTTACACAGATTGTCCCATGCAATGTGAGGTTGAAATTCAACAAGCTGACAGGAGACACTATGAACTTTGAGTCTCCTAGGGAGCCCTACACTATAGAGGTCGAGAAAGAACACAATATGTCATAGATTGGAGGAGATGGATGGGCCCGTTTCCTTGCCCACATGCGTGTTACTGGTGGTGAGTTGATCAACTTCTCCTTCAGAGCAAAAAGACCCAAGCTGGCTATCGTTTATATCAACAATGATGAAGATGATGAAGATGATGAGGACCCACTTCATAAAGCCATCGTAGCTCAAAGAATGAGGCTGAGCGAGGAGGAGGTGTGAAACCTATGGGACATAATTCCGCCATGTGATGACTTTGTCGGGGTGCCATTCGTGGCCCGCCTGACAAGTACTATGGTCGATTGACATGATATGGTATGTTATACTAACTGTAGTAATTTGATGATATATATATATATATATATATATATATATATATATATATATATATATATAAGATAATCCATATATACTTATTTAGAATTTATGCTTAGTAGAAATGTGTAGTACTGTGTCTTTTGATAGTGTAGAAATCTGTACTTAGTAGAAATATATCTCCAAGAGTGTGTGCGAGGCTACTTATTAATTGATATATTTTTTCTTATTCATAAATTGCCAAAGAGCCTATCTGTGAGTTGTGGTATCGAGCCTGATGAAGAAGACTCAGCTGGAATACGCCTTACCGCAAGGGCCTCCGTCACCACCTGTACTTACGGCATCGACACGGATGGTCTCACACACTTAAACTTGGTTGGATGGAAGAGATTCCTCGTTGGCAAGAATCTTCGTGTTGGACAGGTGATCCTGATTACTATCAGGAACACCCACCGCCCAGGCTTGAGGATGATGATCGTCGTCGATATCATCTAGAACTGCATATGTGTGTGTGGCTCTATGACTACCTGGTACTGCTTATCATATATGCTATATTTATGTGAGGATGCATGTTGACTATATATGAAATTATTATCTAGTACTACCTAGTACCTATCATGCTTTATGATACTATATGACTATATGGTATTGTGGTTAATGATATTGTTATCTAGTATATATGGTATTATGGTTAATGATATTGTTATCTGGTATATGTGAAATTGCAGTTTATTGAAACTGGTTAGGAAGCAGGAAAAAATGATGAAAGATACAACAATAGCGCGGGGATAGAAAAGCGCTACAGCTACTTAATAGTAGCGCGTTGCAGAAAAGCGCGGCTGATATAGTCAATAGTAGTAGCGCGGGTAAAGACCGTGCTACTACTAACTATTAGTTGTAGCGCCGTAGTAGTAGCGCGGCTACCCGCGCTGCTGATAGCATCAAAACCCGCACTACTACTAGGGTTTTCTCTAGTAGTGCCTCCCTCCACTTCCCTGTGCCGGCAGCCACCACACCCTTTCTCCTTCGCTCACCACTCCGATGGCGGCGTCCACATCCTTCGCGCTCCGCATGGCCTCCCGCGTCTCCCTCTCGGCTTCCTCCTCCGAGCCGCCTTCTCCTCCAGCACGCGTTGCGCTCTCTCTTCCTCGTCCCGGATGTGGTTGTCATGGCGCATGGACCAATCGTCCATGAGAGAGTGCCAGGGCCCAGCCACCCGCCGCTGTGGAGTGAGAAACCATGGCAGACGTACCAAGGTCGCCGTGCTCAGGATCAAGTGAGTCATCCATCTCCACCGTATGGTCAGGGCCGGCGCTCCCCGCCTCTCGACCGGCAGCACCTCCCCGCCAGCCGCCAACCTCTGGAAACATGGATTCTACACGCGCTCTACAGCTGCTGCTACAACTGTGGCGCTACCGACCACATCTCCATCAAGTGGAAGAACGACACCCTCTGCTTGTGGTGCGGCGGTGCTGGGCACATCGCTCGCAGCTGCACTCACCCAAGAGCCCCTATTCACTGGATCAACAACCAAGGCCGGTATCGGTGCTCCGCCATCGCCCAGTTATCCCTTCCCCGCCGGCCGCATGGCTTGTGCAGCAGGTGCACGCGTCTCCGCCCCCTACGGTGATTTCCTTGCCTCTGCCAGGCCTGCCCCCACCCGGGGCCATGAGGGTGACCAGACCATGGAGCCAGGTCGTGTGCTGACTCTGTTGAGAGCATGTCTAGCATGGGGTTCTCGGTTCCTTGCACGTCAGCAGCATCAGAATATTTGGAGCGCAACATAGACGTGGATGTGCACATGGTGGAGGCCTGCTACTTGGAGGAATCTGATGATCTGTGGAGGATGGAGTCAAAGCTCTCACGTGCGCTGGTGGTCACCATCACCAGCAATCAACCACCAGTGGACATGTCAACCGCGGCGGCACCGTCTCTCCACCGTGAGTTCGGCATAGGACCGGAGACATGTCCATTCGACTGTTCTAACCAGAGGATTTTTTGGTCTGTGTCAGAGCCATGACAAGATGGTGCGACAAGGGGGACTCTCTTCTTCCTCCTCGAGCTTCTCCCTATCCTTGCGGCCGGCAGACACAGGTGACTAGCACCTCCCTTCCCTATCTCATCCCCCTTATGGTGGTGAGAGTGCCGACTCATGCATGGGCGTGACAGGCGGTGAATTGTGCCCTGTGTGGCCTCTGCCTTGTGGTCGGCATGGCGGAGAGCATGGCCCATTGGCATGCCATGTCTAGCTTTAAAGTTTGGCTGACGACAGACAGACCGGACGACATCCCGGAGCGTCGGCGGTTATACATCAAAGAACCTCGTCGGTGGCGTGGCGGGGTGTGGGCAAGAGCCGCTCCCACATCCTCCCTATGATACAACATCCACATCTACAAGCTCGCAGGCTTGATCATAGATGAGGAGGAGGACCCAGAGCTACCCGCGCCTGCCCTCCTGTTGACACACTCAGATGATGAGGAAGAGGATGGCCCTGATGGCCGGGCATGAGGTGGGTCCTGCCTCACTGGCCCGGAGCGCGCACTCCTAGGCGGCGATGTCCTCGCCGACTAGGTAAGGCCAGGCAGCACCACTAGCGGCGCCAAATTTTCAAAATTTAGGGCGGGACATTGGCGCGCCTTCTAGGAATGTGGTTGGTGTCATCATCGGGCGCCTCACCTTGACCAGCGCCGGTCTGTGTGGGCCGGGTGCGCTTGTGCGCGAGAGACACGTGGAAAGCATCATGCCAGATTAGTTGGGCTCTATGGATAGCCCTGCCAGCAGCTACGGGAACAAACCACTGGGTCCACTATCGTCTTGCGGCTCGGGGCCCAGTGCAGACTGGTCGATGACAGTTGCAAAAGTGGGGTCTGCAGCCTCAGTGGCGATCTAGAGGTGGTGTGTGGGGAACGTAGCGAAAAGAGGTAATAGCACCCCAGGTCCCTGTACTTGCATGTCAGGTGATGGTTTAGTCCTTGTACTTGAAAAAGTGAACTATTTCATCCCTGAACTTGCAATGGAGGAGCAAATTTAGTCCAAACCCAATCAGAACTCGCCAACTGGATGCCAAGTGGACTGGCTGGTCAGCGCGTGAATTTTTTCACTTAGCCCCCTGCTTTCTTGCCTTATCTACCCGTAGTTCAACACAGTGTGGCACCTGGTGTGTTGGTATATTCATTGGAATATGCTGTCTGTCGGCAGCTCACACACTCACTCACCTCTCTGCTCCCTCGCTTCCTTCCCCTGCTCCAACTCGTCGCCGCCGTTCAGCTCGTCGCCGCCGTCCAGCTCGCCGCCATGGTATCGTGGAGTGAAGGATCCAGCTCGTCGTCCGACGGCTACTCTGTCACAAGTGAGGTTAGCTCGTCACTATGCCTCTAGCAATTAGGGTTAGGGCTCCTGCTCCAGATCTTGAAATGGGGTATTTTTCTGACTATAATGTGTTGTAGGCTCCTGCTCCTGCCACCATTTTCTGCTCTGAGTGGCGAGGCCTTGCTCCAGATCTTGCAGCTAGATGCGAACACTAGTGTGTATGTGAGAAGTTTGTGTCTTTTGAATCAGTTGATAGTGGAAGGAGGTATCTTGCATGTGCACAAAAGGTTAGTAGATCTACTGGAATATGTCATCTTACTGTGATCTGTGTAATAGTGTGTCAACAAAAGTTATCTGAAGAAAATTCAGTTCACTGAAGAAAAATGCAGTTAATTAACTGAATATTTCAGTTAACAGCATATTGTTGTCATGTAACAACATTTGAAATAACACATTCTTTCAGTTAACATCATCTTGTTTTCATGCAACAATATTTAAATTAACTGAATTTTTCTGTCAATAGCATCTTGTTTGTGAACCTAACTAATTTTTGCAGTTAACAGCAGTTTGATAGTTAATGCATCTGAATTTAAATGAACTAACTGAACTAAACTGAACTTAACAACATCTAGTTTGTGAATTTAACCGAACCCCAGCTTTTTTCACTTATCTAAAGTTGTTTCTTTCTTATATGTAGGAAATACCTAAATGCAACTTTGTGGAGTGGATTGACCCTGAATGGCCTGCCACTCTGAAGATGAGTTTAGCTAGGGTTTGGGGCATGTATGAAGATGAGAACAAGCTAAGGCTCAGAGAAAATGTAGTTAATGCTGAAGAAAATTTTAGGGTTGTCAAAGAGAAGGAAAAGATGGAAAAAGATCTGAGGTTTTTTAAACTAGATTTTGCCAAGATGGTGGCTGACAAGGAGCAGGCAATTACTGAGTTGGGCAATGCAAGAATTGCTTTTTCTGACCTAGAGCAAGAGCTTGAGAAGAAGAAGCTATCTGATAAATCTAGCACTAGCATTCATCAGGTTTTGAGGGCTAAGGCAGAGAAAGAGAGGGATGAGATGAAGCAACAGATGGACAACATGAAGGAAGAGATGGACAAAGTGGTGTCACAAAGGGATGAGCTGAAGAAGGAGAAGAAGAAACTAGAGTACATGATTGGAGATTTATTCAAGCACAAGGAGGATACCAAGAGCAAGATAAGGGGGGTGAAGGAGATCTTTGATGAATTTGAATAATTCATTGTTGGTGTAATGCTCCCTTAAGTTGGAGCTATTAATTAGTTGTACTCCTTTAGTGAACTTGGTTGATTTGTATGCCAGTATTATGTAAGGCACTGAATTTGTATGACTGTCCAAGTTATGTTGATGCAAGTTGTTATTAGATAACTGCATTTTTTATAGTGTTACTGCAGATTCAGTAAACTGAATTTCCAGTTCACTGAAGATTCAGTTAATTTCATATTCATGAGTTAACTGTACTTGTTTCAATTAACATGAGTATGACTGAAGATGAGTTTAACTGAAGATGAGTTTAATTGAAGATGAGTTAACTGAATGTTTAACTATAGAAAGCATTGTGTACTGAATTTGTCTCACATATACTGGTAGGTGGAGGTCAAAATGTACTGAATTGGAACTACACAGAGATAAACTAGTAGAAGTACCTGATGAATCTACAATATTAAATTTATGCTATTTTTGGACAGAACAACACATGCTATCTATAGTACTACAGCAGCATGGCAAAGACAGCAGCAGGAACATGGCAAGCACAGCAGCAGCAGCATGGCAAACACAGCAGCAGCAGCATTGTACCAAATGTAACACAACAGAATAGCAACATTGCAGCAAAGGATCAGTAGATCATCATAGCATCACTAGATAATCATAGCATAGGAGTTCAACCATAACCTTGCATCAGTTCAACCATAAACTTGCAGCAGTTCCCATTGCAGAATTACAGATAACTTATGTGCTGAAGCTATAATCAGCACACCTAACTTAACTAAACGCAAAATAGTTCTAACTTATATGCTGAACTTATAAGCAGCATACCTAACTACTTCACCTTCTTCTTCACATCTTCAGTCCTTCTTCACATCTTCAGGCGCTTGAGACGGTCTGAGCGGCGCACCTCCCCTGCAAAAAACCTCTTTGCACCCTTGTTGTCGATCCTTGCCGGCTCCGCCACCGCTGCCTCCTGTGCTGCCTCCTCCACCATCTCTTGCTTCACGATGTTTGGCACATCTGGAAGCAGGTCCACTTCAATTGGACGAGCCCTGTGACCACCATCCCTGGCATCAACGACGGGCACCACCATCTCGATCTCTGGCTCGTCGTCGTCTGACAGGACGACGACCTCTATCTCCTCCTCGTTAGACGTGCCAGTGTCCCCCTGTATCTAGAGTCGTTGTCGGAGTCGACCTTGCAGTACTCGGAGTCGTCATCGTCGGACGACCCCGCATCGGAGATGTTGTCATGGACGAGGAGCTCGGGCTGGAATCTATCCCAGTAGGTGATGTTGACCGGCGCGGGGAGGGCCAGGACGATGCCGCACACGCTCTGTGCCCTGGACGCGACGCGGAACGGATCGGGGTGCGGCGAGGGCGTGGTGGCAGAGCGATACATCCACCACCTCGCCCGCTGCCTCGGGTCGTCGGAGCGCGTCTCCATCATGGCGAAGCGGAGGATCAGCGGAGGCGCAACCCCCGGCCCGGGGGGCATTGCCCGCCGCTTCTCATCGTCCGTCATGATCTTGATGAGGCCGCGGGCGTGGTGGCGCATCATGCCGATGTTAGGGAACCAGCACGCAATCTCTCGTAGATCCGCGCGGGTAGCCTGGTCGTCGCCGGCGAGTTCCTCGATCGCTCGCTGCCACGCCGGTGAGTCCATGGCGTCGGCGTTGGCGTTGCGCTCGGCGGCGAGCGAGGGTTTCAATGCTAGGCGTGGAAGTTGGTGGAGCGGCGAGACCGAAGAGACGTGTGTGGACTGGGGAGGGGAGTGGAGCTGGTTGAGTGGACGGGCAGAGCGGTGGGTGGTCTTAAAGGGCTGGGCTGGAAACCGAACGGGCGGACGAAGCCATGGCACATAATAACTACAGAGTGATCTACAATCTAACAAATCACTACTACTACTCTACTGGCATTGATCGCAGCGATTGTAACAACATGTCCTGGGTTCGAGCCCCAGGCACAACATTTTTTTTAATAATTTTTAAAATTTATTTCATTCTCAATGAACACTCATTTCTGTTCCACACTCATTTATCTGCATTTTTAGTTAACTGCATGTGCAGTTATCTGCATTTTCAGTTAATTGCATGTGCAGTTATCTGCATTTTCAGTTAACTGAATCTTCAATTCACTCAAAAAACCTAACACAATCACCAATACTACCAGAATGAAACAAAATAACTGTAATGCATCATAAAAGTTAGTTACAAAAAGGGCAATGAATGCCACTGTTTGCCATCAAAAAACAGGCAATATAAGCCATTTTTTGCTTATCAAAATACTGGCAATATAAGCCACACTGTTTGCTTATCAAAAAAGAATGGCATGCTCTCAATGCCACCAAATCACTGATGTGGTGCCATGAAATCATCAGCAGGAGCATTGAGATCAGGAACTGTCCTCTGATCTCCAAACAGAAGCCATCTCCATCCTGCATATGGAACATTGCCCCTTCCTGTCCCTGCAGATGGAACTTCTCCTCCTGTCCAAGCATTTGCATTTGCATATGATGCTCCTCCTGTCCAAGCATTTTCATTTGCATATGCTGCTCCTCCAATACAAGCAGTAGCATTTGCATTTACTTCTCCTCCTCTCCAAGCATATGCATTTGCATTTGGTGCTCCTCCTCTCCCTGCAGCTTCAGTTGCTCCTCTTCCTCTCCCTGAACATGCATTTGCTCCTCTGCCTATCCCTAAAGTTTCAGTTGCTCCTCTGCCTCTTCCTCTCCCTGAAGAAGCACTTGCTCCTCTTCCTCTCCCTCTCCCTCTCCCTGAAGATGCACTTGCTCCTCTTCCTCCAACAGCAGCAGCATCTGGATTTCTTGCTCTTTTCTTTCCTCTTCCCCTACCAGCTGCAGTTGCATTGTTTTTAGCTTGTGTGCTTGCCCTTGTTTGCCTCCCTATGTGCATTTCTATAGTCACTCTTGGCTGAGGCATGGTAGCACCAGCAGCAGCAACAAATGAGGAAAGCTCAGGCAGTGGCACATGTACCCTTTCAGCACCTCTTCTTGCAATATCTCTTTGAGCCATGTTGAAAACCATACTGGTTGGTGACTCAGTTGGGTCCAACCTGGGATCTGGCTGGTTGGGGAAGATGTTCTGCAAAGCTTGTACTGAGTTAGATTCAGTTAAGTTAAGTTTAATACAGTTAAGCTTAGTGAAATACAGTTAGATTCAGTTAAGTTCAGTCAAATACAGTTAAGTTCAGTTAAGTTCATTTAACTTCATTTAAATACAATTAAGTTCATATAAAGTTGAACACTGGATTTACCTGGAGAAATGTAGGGTCATCATAGTTTTCATCAACCTCTTCTACACCCTCCTGAATGATACTTTCCTGCCATCTGTAGTGCCCTTTTCTGTTGTGATCAGCTCTACCACAAATTGAGCAGTGCATTGTAAGCCCTTTTCTGTTCAAAACCCTGACACCATTCTTCATCTTCTCTTCTGGTCTCTGCTTCCTGTTCTTCTTGGGCCTCCCCAACTGCTTAGTGAAGACAGGTGGAAATACCTTATATCCATTCTGTTCCACCCACTCCTTTGGGTCTCCTAGAGGGACTAGAGTGTACCCATATGCCTTCAAATATGTTTGAACAGTATAGCATTCATGAACCATGGTCTCAGGATCAATTCTCTCCTCCCTGCAACAAGCTACAACATGCCCACAGGGTACTCCCCCCAACTGCCATCTCCTGCAATCACAAGTGTGCAAGCAGAGGTTGACTGTGTAGCTAGAATTACCTGACTGAACTTTGAACATCTGCTGGCCAGCTTCTGATACATGACAATTTGCAGCAAACTCAATATTCTTGTCCAATTTCTTCTTGATCTTAGGGCATATCCTCTGGTGAGCCCACTTTTCTATAGCTTCTCTCTGCTTACTCACTAGCCTGTGCATGATCTTGTAGAAAATGTATTCAAGCATACTAAGAACTGGCATCTCTCTACCATCAAGGATGTAGCTGCACAAAGAGTGTAAGAATTCAGTTATGTATGATGTGCATAGCAATACTAATGATATGCTAAAAGCACAGAGTTCTAGAACCAAAATTAACATCTAATTCACCTGTTAAACACTTCAGAGTTATTGTTGAGCAGAATATCACATTTGGGAAATTCACTGAAATATGCTTTGCACCAAGTCTTTGGCTCCAGCCTTTCAGTCCAATGAAATGCAGCTGGGCAGTGATCATCCATCCTCTGACAATTTTCTCTCCACTTAACTTTGTTAGGTGATCTTGCAATGGCCCACAGGTCTTGCTTCAGAACCTCCCCTTTGTGCTTCTCATTGAAGTTCTGGTAGATGTGCCTCACACAAAACCTGTGTTCTGAATCAGGCCAAACTTTATGCACAACATTTATTAAACCTTTCTGCTTGTCACTCATAATTGTGTAGGGAGCAGTGTTAATGATGTTGAGATCATCTTTCAAACTGGTCAGAAACCACTCCCATGAACCAGTGCATTCTACTTCCACCCAACCCATGGCAATTGGGAAAATGCAGTCATTAGGGTCAATACCTACAGCACTAAGCAGCACTCCTTTGAACCTTGTTTTCATATGACAGCCATCAATGAATATAATTGGCCTGCAGCCCTTTAGCCACCCTCTTTTGTATGCATCATAGGACCAATATAATGTTTTCAAACACTTCCTGCCCAATGGAAACTTGGTATCCTTGACAAGTTCAGTAGTAACCAGAAATGTAGAACCAGGATTTTTGGTCCTTAATTCATTCCCATAATCCCATAACCTGTTGAACTGCTCCTCCTCATCACCATGGATCTGATTAAGTGCTTGCTTTCTAGCCCTTGCTAGCTTCCATCTATTAGGGGTAACATTGAATTCACTAGTACATTTTCTTGAAAATGTGCCAAGTGACATCTTCTGGTCATCTCTGAACTGATCTATGAAAAAGTTGCACAAGAATTTAGCTGTCAACTCTTTTATTTTCCATTTCTTTTGGCAAACATAATCTGAATTGTAAGCCTTTATGACAAATCCTCCAGTCCTATTGTCATAGCTAGCCTTAAGCAGCCAAGGGCAGCCTGCAGTACACACTGCCTCCAATCTTATCTTATCATTCTTCAGTTTCTTGATCTGCACTCTGTTCCTTATTGAATATGCAGTAAGAGCTTTCCTCAGCTCAACCACATTAGCAAAGACCATGCCCACTTTAAAAACAGGTGATTTCATGTCCACCTTGGAATTGAAAGCTTTGAACTTGTACTTAAGTTGCTCCTGTTCTTCAGTGGAGATGTCAAGATCTTCATCATCAAGTAGGTAGTCAGGCTCAACCTCTTCTTCCTCTAGCTCAGCTTGTTCATTAACATCAAAGTCAATGTTCTCTTCATAAAGATCATCATCACCATCATCTATGTCATAATCACTGTCACTGAAATCTGAATCTGACAGCACATTATGTTCAGATTCAGACTGTGCACCATAACTAAGCAAATTATCTTCAGACTGCAAATCTGCTGCAACCTCTAAAAGGGGACATTCAACATTCACTGAAATGAGGCTGTGAGATGATGGTGCACTGCCTACAACAACATTTGAGATGTCCATTGTGTCAGGGCTCTGAAATGATGGCACTATCAAATCTTCCCTAAAGTTACTGATGAAATCTGAATGGTCCACCATGATTACAAGCACTTTATGCTTAACACTTTCTCTGATCATTTGCTGCACATCTTCATCACCTCTAATTCTCACCATCCCATCTGAAATTGGTTTTCCAGGTCCTGGCCAGTAAATTATGTGCTCATGGACAGGATATCCCAGCCATTTTAGATGCTCTTCAATGACTGCATATGAGAATGTGCCAACATCAACATAATCAATCACCTCCACAGATGGACTGTAATACTCCATGCTATTTATTGCTCCACAGAAAATTCCACCATGCTCAAGTTCCAGTGTAAAGAAAGGAGTATCCACACTCTGGCCCATTGCTGAATCACACACTGCACCCACATAGAGCAGAATATAAGCACAAACATCAACATAACAAGAATATAGCAGAATATAAGCTCATTTAGTTAGTTAACTGCAAACATTCAGAATGCAGATAGTTAACTGCAAACATTCAGAATGCAGATAGTTAACTGCATCTTCTAAATTCAGAATATAAGCACATTCAATTAACTAGCATGCAGAATATAAGCACATTCAGTTAACTGCAAACATTCAAGTGCAGCAATATACTTAACTGAAGAATTATCAGTTACCGCTTCTTCAAGTGCAGCAATATATTTAACTGAAGAAATATTCAGTTAACTGCATCTTGCAGACTAGCTGAACAAATCTATAACAACTGAATATTTATGTTACACACATGATCTGTTGGCTATTCCACACAATTTTGCAGTGCCTACAGTGCGTACTAAATACAGAGCACTGGATGAACCCTAAACCTTTACCACAAATAGAAATACCTAAACCCTAGCCTGGAATCTGTGGTCAAAATCAGTTCTTTAGGCCGCTGGAAGGACAATAAGCAATAGGCACCACTCGATGTACAAGAATCGCTCTCAAAACACGCTGATCCACCGATGCTACGTGCGATCAAGGAGGAGAAAAGAAGCAGAGGAGGACGAACAGAGCACATGATAAAAACTAACCGTAGTCAGGCGGGAAGACACCGTGCGGCCTAACTTGATGGACGGAAGGAGGCAGCTGCACACCGCCGGTGAGCCCCGGCGAGGTCGCCATGGGGGCTGACGCCAGCCGCGGCCTGCTCGAGCGGCAGCGTCTCGCTCGGTCAGAGGGATAAGGACACGAGGGAATAGGAGATAATGATTGACCAGGGGGACAAATTTATTTCAGGTGTTTTCGATGGCATACTGCGGGTTGATAAGGCAAGAAAGCAGGGGGCTAAGTGAAAAAATTCACGCGCTGACCAGCCAGTCCACTTGGCATCCAGTTGGCGAGTTCTGATTGGGTTTGGACTAAATTTGCTCCTCCATTGCAAGTTCAGGGATGAAATAGTTCACTTTTTCAAGTACAAGGACTAAACCATCACCTGACATGCAAGTACAGGGACCTGGGGTGCTATTACCTCTAGCGGAAAGGTGGGCCAATGGAATTTCCTCTCCTGGCCAAGGGAATCAAGCCTTCTATATGGAGTCATTTCGGATCCCGTCGACTGGGGATCTACAAGATGTCGGGTCCACCACGCGGTCCAAGGAGGATCTCCCGCCCATGCAGGATGGGACAGGAGCCACACAACCTGCCAGCGACTCGCAAGTGGATCCAATGCATGCCCTGGCAGCTACAGACAACTTGCACACATCATCCACTCGGATTCCTGTTGATCTTCCACACACGCCACCCTAGGTTGGCTGATAACTGATGGCAAACCAGCGGCCTCAGTGGCAGGACCAGGACATGTTCCTGGTAAGTCTATCAAATGGTGTCTCCGTAGCAGTGGCTGAGCGGCTAGGTGGGCCCACTGGGTAGGTGGGAACGATGACCCCACGAACCCAATCGGAGGCTACCGCACGCCTGGATGCACTCGACACCCACGTGAAGCGCGCGCTATCACCTCTCTTGCTGTTTCCCCTCACCCTTGAGAAGCTTAAAGCTAAGCGGTCCAGACAGTGCCGGTAGCTCACTATCACCACACCATGTTGGAGTGTACGAATAGCTAGGGGGCTGGCCGTGGCTCGTTGGCGACCGAACAACAGCAAATCATCATTTAGAAGCTCTTTCTAGCGCATGAAGGGGATGTAATCTACGATGCAACTCTGAATGCATACATTCGCCTGTTTGACAACCCTCTCACGGACTCGCAGATCACGGCGGTACTGGCCCTGTTTGGGTGGGAATCCCCGGCAACTCCAATGCACTACACACAGGTGAAGATGGCTAGGAGGATCTAATCCCTCTCCGCATATGGTACAGCTTGTGGGCTGTACCTATGGCTGCAACCTCTAAGAATGATCGCGTGGAATGTCAGTGGTTTGAATAAACCCGTGGTTCGCAAAGCAATATTCCAAACTATGGTCAAGGTGGATCCCTAGCATTGTGTATTTCCAGGGAAAAAGAGTAGATGTCATAACAAGCGACATTGTCAAGCAATGCTTGGGTAATATATGTTCAAACTTTTACTATTTTCCGGCCTCGGGGACCCATAGAGGAATCCTGGTAGCTTGGGACCCATAGTTGGTTAGTCTGTCGAATCCTCGCCACACTGATAACACTTTATCAGTGCTTGTCTAGCTAATGGGGGTCGAGCCATGGTGGCTCACGAGGGTCTATGGCCCGAACATGGAGCCGAAGAAGATTGAGTTTCTCCAGGAGTTGGTCGATATAGCGAGCTGCATGCGGGACCTTGGATGATCGTCGACGACTTCAACCTCCTTGTGAACCTGGAGGATAAAAGCAACAACCTAGTCAATTGGCGACTCCAATGCATTACACACAGGTGGAGATGGCTAGGAGGAAATAATCCCTGCAGCATATGGTATAGCTTGTGGCTCGTTCCTATGGCTGCACAACCTCTAAGAATGCTCGTGTGGAATCTGAGTGGTCTGAATAATCCTGCGGGTCGCAAAGCAATATTCCAAACTATGGTTAAGGAGGACCCTAGCATTGTGTATTTCCAGGAAACTAAAATAGATGTTATAACTAGTGACATTCTCCAACAATGCTTGGGTAATAAATGTTCAAACTTTTACTATCTGCCGGCCTTTGGGACCCGCGGAGGAATCATGATAGCTTGGGACCCGCGGTTGGTTAGTTTGTCGAATCCTCACTGCACCGATAACACTTCATCAGTGCTTCTCCAGACAATGGGGGTCAAGCCATGGTGGCTCACGGGGGTCTATGGCCTGACCATGGAGCCAGAGAAGAATGAGTTTCTCCAAGAGCTGGTGGATATATGCAAGCTGCATGCGGGACCATGGATGATCGTCGGCGACTTCAACCTCCTTTTGAACCCGGAGGATAAAAACAACAACCTAGTAAGTCAACAAATGATATCTAGATTCAGAACCAAGCTAAATAACTTGGAACTCAAGGAGGTCTACCTTAATAAGTGATGCTACACATGGTCTAATGGAAGGGCACGGGATACTTTGGAGAAGATCGACCACGTCTTCACAACAAACTAGTGGGACAATGTATATCCGTCCTGTCTCCTCACCGTCCTAAGCTCATCTATCTCTGATCATTGCCCTTTGTTCATGGACCTCCACGCGGACTTCTGTTTCAGGAAGAAGTTAAAATTTGAGGTGTTTTAGCCCAAGGTGTCTAGCTTCCTGGAGATGGTTCAGCAGGCATGAAACTCTTGTCAGTCCTCGATGAATCTATACAAGATATTGAATGACAAGCTATGGGCAACCTCTAAGGGGCTGCAACGGTGGAGTGCCAAGTAGATCAGTAACATGCGCCTGCAGATTGACATCACCCTCGAAGTTAATTCATGTATGGACGGAGCTATGGATACCTGTTATCTAAGCATGGCAGAAATTCAATTGCGTAGAATGCTAAAGAGGAAGTTGCTCAGCCTCTCATCCCTCAAGAGAACCATCGCAAGGTAGAAATTGAGGCTTCCGCACCTCATCGATGGGGATGACAATACCCAGTTATTCCATCGGCACGCCCCGCATAGGCAGCACAAGAACATGATCATGACCCTGAGGCAAATCGGTGCAACCATCTAGGGGACAGGAGAGCGTGAACTCGGTTGTAGACCAATTCTATAGCTCACTACTCGGCTCTGTGGTACCACAAGAGCAAGGCCTAAACCTTGAGGCACTTTACTTGTGAAGGTTGGATCTTCACAACCTGCAGGAGCCATTTTTGAAAGAGGAGGTCCTTAGAACTATCAAAATTATGCCACTCGACAAGGCCCCGGGCCCGGATGGAATCACGGGCCGTTTCTTCATGATCTGTTGGGGGATTATCAAAGAGGATCTCATGAAGGCATTCCACCTGTTTTACCATGGAGACATGAGGGTCTACCCTCAATCAACAAAGATTTGGTCATACTTCTGCCTAAGAAGGGGGTGTGGAGGAGAGTTGTGATTACCGGCTGGTGAGCTTGGTGCATGGAGCCATCAAGTTATTCGATAAAGTCCGAGGTTGCCGGCTGGCGAATGAGCTGCCTCGCCTCATTGGGGCACATCAGAGTGCCTTCATAAAGGGTCGACCGTCGCATGATAATTTCATGCTCGTGCAGAGCACGACGAGGTGTCTCCATGCTCTGAGGAATCCTGCAATCATGCTTAAGTTGGACATATCCAAAGCATTTGACATATATAGTGCAATGGCCATTCCTATTGGAAGTGCTATATGAAATGGGTTTTGGTAGGACATGGCCATCTTGGATCATGGGGCTGCTAGGCACATCATCGCCGAGGATCTTGGTGAATGGGATACCGGGTGCCCCCGTCTTCAACTGTAAAGGGCTTCGCCAAGGAGGCCCACTATCGCCGATGCTTTTCATCATCATCATGGGGCCCCTACAACGCTTTATTTCCATTGCAGTGGAGTTGGGCTGCCTTGTGCCCCTGTCGCGGGTAGGGCTGAAACACTGGGTCTCTATTTTCACAGACGATGTGATCGTCTTCCTGAAGCCGACTGAGCTTGAGATGTTGGCTTGCGCTGTAACTCTGGACATGTTTCGGGCTGCATCCGGGCTGCGAGTGAACATCCAAAAAATGTCTCCCATGCCAATCCGTTGTTCAGACGAAGAGAAGGACATGATTGCAGCTACGTTGGGCTGCGAGCTGGGAAGCTTCCCTTGCAGATATCTTGGGCTACCGCTTTGCCTAAAGAAACCATTGGCAACCCAATTACAGTTTTTGATGGAACTCTTGGCCCAGTGTCTACCAACCTAGAAAGTTGCATCGTTACCGCAGAGTGACCGTCTCATCCTGGTGGTTTTGGTCCTATGTCAGTTCCAATCCACGTGATGCTAGTGCTCGACATTCCTATGAAAAATCATCAAGGCAATGAACACGATCATCTGAGGCTTCCTGTGGTGTGGGAAAGCGCAAGCGGACAGGGACATTTTTCCGTTGCATGGGATATGGTATGCATGCTCAAATGGGCCGGCGGATTGGGAATACCGAACCTGGCTTGGCTAAATATCGCCATGCAAGCCCGCTGGCCTTGGCTACAACGGGTGGGTAGTGAAAGGCCGTGGAAGGAATTGAACATAAGAGTGCAGAAAGAATCAATGGCTTTGTTTCGGGCAGCCACGAGGGCCATGGCAAGAGATGGAGCACTAATATCTTTCTGGGAGGACCGATGGTTGGATGGCATGAGAATAGCGGATATTGCGCCCCTAATCTATGCAAGCGTTCCTTGACGCTTAAGGGAGGCCCGAACGCTTAAGGATGCTTTGTCCACTGGATCGTGGGCCATGTATGTGAGGCCGAGCCTAAACTTCCTAGCTCTACAGCAAAACTTGTCCCCATGGCAGCGGGTGAATGGCTTCTAGCTCCATGATGGAACTCATGATGTGTTATCCTGGTCCTGGGAATGGGATGTCAGATTCTCCGTCCGTTCGGCGTACGCCGCCAAGTTTACTGGGAGAGGGGTAGCTCCAACAGCGGAATTCACATGGAAATCTAAAGCCCCGTTGCAATGCCGGTTCTTTCTGTGTTTTGCGATGAAAAACCGATGATGGACCGCGGATCGCCTGGCATGGCAAGGCCTGCCACATAACAACTACTGCCCGTTTTGTGACTAGGAAGTGGAGACACTGGATCACATCTTGGTCACGTGCGTTTTTGCAAGGACGATCTGGCGAACAATATGCACGACGATTGGTAGGCCAACATGGACACTGACATGCAGGACAGTGTGGCCGGCTAGTGCACGGACAAGCCAAAGAAAATGAGAGTACTTGTCTCGCTTGCTCTGTTGGAATTGTGGAAACACAGGAACTCCATAGTCTTCGACGGAGCCTCGCCCTCGCTCGAGGTGGTCAGCAGGAGAACTGTAGAGCAAGGAAATGGAATCGGGCAGGGCGCCTCAAGAGCAATTGGGAGAGGATCTCGGTGAGTAGTCCATTTTGGATGTAGAGTGGCTGTATTAGCCTAGGCCGTGGTGTTGGTTCTTGTACATCATTTTCTTGTATCACCAACTGTGGAATTGGGCTCCCTTTTTTTTTGCGGGGAAATTGGGCTCTCAACCCACCCCTATCTATATAATATGATACACAGACTCGTGAGTATTCGAGAAAAAAAGGAAACATAAGTTGTCGTACCATGGTCCATGGTACCATAACCATGAAATTTTTCATAATATGATGAGAAAAAAATCAAACGTTACCATCCTTCCAAAACACACAGCATGCATGTACGTACATTCCGTGCAATTTCTAATTTGCATCTCTCTGTACACTAGTAGTAACCTCTACTAACTGTTTGTCCCCTTCCCGTTCTTCAGACAGCACGTAGTACCAACTTCATTGGTGCTTCATCCACCTAGTATTTGCAAACCACCAAGAAACAGAGTATGGCGTCGACACCAGCCTTGAAATTATAATGTCTCGTATACAGAGGGCAGTTATCTTCTTTGGAAATTAAGCATCTTGATCGAAAGCGCGTAAACTGAAAAGAACAAGACGCAGAAGGCAATGAGCACTGCAATAGTGACACCCATCATCCCCTGTTCACATCCCAGGTTTTGCTGGATGAACTCTTGGACTGTCCCGTCAAAACCAGGACCAACGATCCTCGTGTCGACATCTCCCAATTGTGATGTAATGATGCCTTTCAGGGTCCAGGCCACTGGGCAGATGTAGTAGAACCAGATCCACCAACCTGGGATTCTCTGGAGGGGGAGAAAATAATCATCAGAAGAGAAATATCTCATAGCTCAAAAGCTAATGTATCTTCTGCATCAGTCTTTTGCTAACCCAAACAATTTGTCTAACATGAAGATTTTCTCGCCATTTCATCATTTTGTGGAAAATGAGGAGCATTTTTCAACTATCTAGAGATGGTTACAAACTGTCTCAAAGAACAACTGAAGAAAAATGTTGATGCTTTTAGGAACTTACAGATTGGGGAATTAAGAACCCTGAGAAAAGATTCCACGAGGAGTAAAATGCTGAGGCTACCACTGCTGCCACTGATTGTGTTGGCGTCAAACCTACCGCCACCATCCCATAGAATGTGAAGTAGGTAAAAGTAAGGAACATGTAAAGGAGGTAAAGGAGCAATTTCCCTGCAGTTACAAGACAGGTTTCTTTTATCAGGATACAAATGGGGAAAGCTACACTAGAACATAAATAACCCAACAAGCATGCATGTTCCCTGCACTTCAATGGAGAATGGTTTTCCCAGAGTGACGAAGAACTTGCCTAGGTTCCTCTCGTAGTTGATCATGAAGTAAGTGATGAGACCAAATATTAGTGTCTGAGTCGCAATATAAGGTATCTCTATAAGGCCCTGAAGATTTCATGCAATTGTTAGACACAGGATTTTCCAGCAACAAAAATGGATGCTAGCAAAAGGTTAGCAAACCTGAGCTGCTGCATATGGGAATGATGAGTACATCTTAGCAGCCCGTTCTCTGTAGTAGACTGCTCTCTCAACGGAAATTATTGGCTGTACTGACGAGGCATTATTTATTCCAAGAAATAGGCATGCCGAATATAAAGCTCCCATGACAAGATACAAATCCCCTGTTGTTTCTCTGCAAAATTATTTTATGTTAGTGATACTAACTAAATACACACTTTCAAACTTGTATCAGATATTCGAAATGCATGACCAGATTAGGTTTTGGACACATAGTGTTCCAACAAGAACTTCTGATGTTACTCTTTTCATAAAATATAAAATAAATTATATTACAAAAAATGTTTGTCATGGAAAATCTAATGATAACATGTTCACCTGAACAATATATATAGGGGGTGATTGAAAGAGCTCCACCCCACCTTAACTCCACTTCTCCTCTACATCATATGTTACTAATTTTATAATATACTGTTGTTTCAAAGGGAAAATGTTTACCTATTTTTCTATCACATGAAGAATTAAATTTTTTCAAATTATTGCTATTACTAATTTTATTATATGCAGTTTAAAAGGGAAAACGCAGAATTGTTGGAGACGCAAACTAATGACATGTAATATATAAGTATTCATGTGGATCACATTTATCTGAAGGAAACACGGATAATAAAACATAGTAGAAAACTATTTGCTGAATATTTACCTCTTCATACCAACGTTCCAAAATATTGAACCAAATATAAGAGAAGCAATTGTTGTGTAAAACAATCTCACGACATTGTACTCAGGGCTTCTCCAGTAAATAAGGCCTTGCTTAAGTAGGCATACTCCAAATTGAGTAAGACAGCCGTGTGAAAACTCAGTCGTGAACTTTAAAGGTTTTGTGCCTGAATCCGGAACACTTAGTTCTTCTATTAAATCTTCCACATTCCTACAGCATAACAGATAGATCTATAAATCCATTATGTGGAACACAAGAATTGCAGTTGGTGGAACTTATTAAATATGGCAGGAATCACCTGAACTGATCTGAGTTCTTGTACAGTGTTGCAAAATCCAAACCAAGCCTTTCTTCACACGCTTGTGTGCTCACTTCAAGCATCCATGTTGCTGGGTTATAGCCTTCGCGTATGGGAGGGACTCCAGGAATTCCCTGTGTTGCCCAGATAAATATATGAAATATTACAAGTGGAAGACAGAAATTACCTACAAACTAAGACATCAAGCTTGCATACCAAACATAGATAGAAACTAGATTTTTTTTAGTAAGACAAGATACCAGTTCTTAAGAAGAAAAGAAGTTTCTCCTATGTACATGGACACTAATCAGGCACGTGGTCAATTTTTTTCATAAACAAATATTGCATGCTTCTAGCCTTCTACTTAAATTATTACTGATCAAGAAAACAATTGTTGAAAAAAGCGGTGAACAAGATAGTCATGTGCAAATTATCTGGGGATGAAATTCACTCCAAGAGGCTAATCCATATCCCAAAGCTTCCACTATATCCCAAATTTCACTCCAATAGTGGTTGCAATGGTGGGATATTAAGGTCATTTGTGGAGAAGAGCTTGGTGGTCTAGGCCTTTGTGGCCAAGCTAGCCAAAGCCTTGTCTGTGTGGCTTTCGGACTTTGTATCTAAATCTTCACCAACAGTAGGATTGCGGCCAACAATCGGAACCTTAAAAAAACATACTCGTGTTTGCTATTCCTTTCTCTCACTGTCTACTTTCTTGCAAGTTTTTGCTTCTGCACTCTGAATTTCACTTGCTTGTTTAGGTTGTTCTAGGTGACTAGAAATAGAAAGGTTAAAACTTCCCAATTAAATTATGTAATTTAAAAGTATGTACCCCCCCCCCCCTACCAAGACTTAATCTTTGATCCCGCGGTTAATAAAGAAACAATACCATTGTCGTGGTTACCTGAAAATAATGTATCATATCAACTGAGTTAACACCAAGTGAACCTCCATATATTACTCGACCTCCTCGTTTCAAAAGAAGTAGCTGCAAGAAAAGGTTGAGAACCATCAGCACACAGAAACAATAAGCAATGGTTGGTAAAAAATGAAAAGTGTGCCAACCTCATCAAATGATTCAAAAATATCGATGCTTGGCTGGTGTATCGTGCAGACAACAGTTCGTCCGGTATCAACAGCATTTCGAACAGTGCGCATCACAATGGCAGCTGCTCGTGCATCCAAACCAGATGTAGGTTCATCCATAAAAATAATGGAAGGATTTGCAACTAGTTCAACAGCTATCGTAAGACGCTTCCTTTGCTCCGTTGAAAGTCCACTAGAACCTGGTTTCCCTACTAATGCATGTCGCAATTCATCAAGCTCTACCAATGACATGACTTCTTCAACAAATGCCTGCAGGGTAATTATAAGTATGTATCAACAAAAAGAACTAACATTCTAGAGCATATTAAGATTGTCTCAAAACAAAAAACATACCTTTTTTGTTTCTCTACTTATGTCAGTTGAAAGCCGTAAGGCTGATGAAAACCACAAGGACTCTTCAACTGTTACTTGTGGTGAATGTATGTCATTTTGTTCAACATATCCCGCTATCCTAGCAAAGGTTTGTTGTTCTTTTGGATGGCCAGAAATCTTGATATCACCTTCTATACATCCACTAGTTTTCCTGCCTGCTAAAACATCCATAAGTGTTGTCTTTCCAGCACCACTTGAGCCAACAAGTGCAGTCAGGACACGTGGCCTAAATACCCCGCTTACTTCAAACAACAACTGCAGTCTTTTTTCAGTTATTCCTCTTGCTTGCATTTCCTATGTATGAAATGCTAGTTTAGCTGAGGCACAACAGTAAATGTATTCACAATATAGAGATTTTGCATGTAACCTTCGGCATGTCAACAAAATAGTTAACATTGTGGAACGTCATGGTTAGGGGTTGAAATGGTAATGTCCCCTTCCTTCTGGTGCCTTCAGTGGTCACTTCAAGCACATTGGTCCTGTCAGATTTTTCTGCAAATTGTTCCATAGATAGATTTTAGTTGTTACTATATAAGTTTTGAAGTTGAAACAACAATAATAACAATAATAGTAATAATAATAATAATGTACTAGTGTAAATCTTCTCAAGTCGCACAAGCCTAGAATATTGATAGTTAACCAAATCTGATATGATATCATTTGTGAGTGACTATATTGTCCAGTGAGATAAAATGAAAATAGAACATATACTCTGAAGAAAGAACATAAAGAAAAAAGAATCTAAATTGACTCCAGAACTATCACTAGGAATAACAGTCGTACCTTGAACAAGAAAAATCAAGTCACGCTAATAAATCATGAAATTACCTGTAGTTGTGTTTCTATCTGAGGCCGCACCATCATTTTTCGAATCTTTGGATTCCTCCGAATTAGCCAGGATTAGTGCCTGTGCCTTTTGAAGGGCTATAAGTTTTATTCTTAAGTTAGAAAAATAAAATAGCTGCCGCAAAATGTGATTTTATGAATTACTTCATTTCAGTACTTACGGTTAAGGTATGCCAATGCAAGAGTAAACAAAACATTGAACAAGAGGGCGTAAGCCAATAAAACACCAACCCCAATCCAGTACCAGTAATTCTGTGTCCCCAGATCATGTGCAAGAAGTACATTGGTTCCAACTGTATTGTTCATATAACCTGAAACCTGGTACAAAAATATGAGTAAGGGAAAGTTAATATATCAACCAATAAGGAAAGCTAAAACCGGGGTGGAGGGGGAGGATTTACGACAAAAGATGCATGCTAGTAAACAGACCTTTGACCATCTAGAATCTGAGAATTCATTAACTGAAATTGCACGTTGCCCATACATTAATGGAGAAACCCAGTATGCCCACTCCCACCACGGTTTTATGGCCTCTAAAGGAGGTAAATTTTACAACATATAATCAGTTCAAAATAAGGGAGAACATAGGATGCACTAATAACCTATCAAAGATAGAAAGAAGTGCCATCATGGCAAGAATATGGGGACACTAACCTTTAGGAATAATAAATCCCCCCAAAAGAAAAATAGCCATCATGGCAGCTGATCCAAAAGTGTTAGCGATGGTCATGTCTCGTGCAATAGCTCCCATCATCCGAAAAAGGCCCAAAGCCATTTGGTGTATAGAGAACAATAGCAACATAAAGCGAAAAAATCTGCAGATGATTTGATAATTATGATGCTCAAATAGAAATGCAGTAATAGATAACATTATAGATTAGAAGGGTAGAAGTTTAGGTACCTATCAACAGTTGGTGCAAAGCCTACTGTGTAATAGACAACACAAGACCACACTGTGGCTTCAATAATAGAATACGGAATTCTTAGTATCAAATTGGGAAGTGAGAAAGCCCATGCAGGATGAAAACAATTATCTCTTTGCTTATAGAACACCGGAAGTCGAAAAATAGTTATAGACAGTTCTGAAAAACCATTGAACATTATATGTACAAGCCCAAAAAAAAGACATGAGAGATAGAGCTCTCCATTTTGCTCATCAATTGGATGTAATCTTGTCCGTAAAAATAGTGTGCTTGTAATGAGCCCAACAAAAGCAACCTGCATGAAATTGTGCCATCGTTACACATATAGTCATATATTTGATAAATAAACTATGGATGAAACAAACTGAAAAGCCTTGCATTTTACATATACTAGTTATAATGCACAGAAATATAGCGTAGAAGAAAATATATGGATCAACAGAAAGCTGCAGGCATTTAAGCCCATATCAGAGACTTTTTGCACAAACATTATCAAGGATGACGTAGTGCAACCTTTGAAGTGTTGTAAAGTAAAATTGTTCATGTTTGCGTACTTCTGGACCTCAGTGACCATTTATAGCACCAATTCTAATTAAAACACATTCATTTTCCTAAAAATTGGAACAAACAAGCAAGAGAATCTCAAGTGACACCGCATGTTCAGATGTTAAAATCATTGCGCATCTACACAATAATTCTATGCATGTACCCTCTGTTCAAGAAAAATAGTTACATGACCAAAGGTAGCCATTGTTTTTAGGAAAACTCTTTTTACAGCTGTCAATCTTCACAACAGTTGAGAAAAAAATTCATCTATAGTGTCTTATACTCCATCTTGATCCATCTTAAACATTGCATAAATTTTATCCATCTTGTAGGTGATGCACTCATTGCTACAAAGCTCATGTAATGTAGTGATGATTTGGAAGTTACAGAAATCCACTACCAGTTAATTTATGGGAAATAATGCAAGGAATATGTAACGTAACTACATGAACGTACTTGGCATGTCCTAAAAGTGTAGAGGAAACGGTGACGGCTTATTAGAATAAGCTCCCTGGCAAAACAAGCTCTAATGAGGCTATATTTTGATATGGCAAACTTGGACCGGGCAAGAGCCTCAGGAGAATTTGTATGACCGTCTGAATTATGTGAATGGGACTCAAGATTTCTACCATACTGGGAATCTGTAAATGCAGCAGCCATTGCTGACACAGGAATAAACGAATATGGTTTTGACAGGTCAGACCAGTACTGAGCTTGATCTTTCTTTGAAGTTACCTGAAACCGAAATTACATCCAAGTTAATCTGATCATCCTTTAAAAATCATACGGAATTATCAGCTTTAAATCAATACTTACCTCCTGGAGAAAATCAGCAATACCCTTGCGTGGTGGCAATGAAAATCCTAATGATTTAAAGTAGTCCACAACATGGTCAATCTGGCCTTGGTAGACGATCTTCCCTTCTGACAATAGAATTAGATCATCAAATAGTTCAAACGTCTCTGGTGCAGGCTGAAGAAGTGACATGAGCACGGTTGCCTCCATCTCATGGACGAAGTTCCTCACGCACTTCACTATCTGAAAAGTCGTTGAGCTGTCTAGACCTGTTGATATTTCATCCATGAGAAGTGTTTTTCTTGGTCCAACAATCATTTCACCTGCAAGAACAGACCAGTGTCACAACAACTGTCTTGTACCACACAAGACCCACATCCAGGAAATGCATGGTGTGCCAACCAGTTTATTCAGTAAGACAATAATAAGTACCAAGAGCACAAGCTCATGGAAAAACGAAAATGATGGAAGGCATCAGAGAAATTTAAGCTGTAACAATCCTATGAAACCTGTTGTCACTCTCTTCCTCTGACCACCAGAGACACCTCTTTCCATGTCGCTGCCCACAAGGGTATCCGCACATATATCCAGCCCAAGCACTCTCAGTACATAGTCGGTAACAAGATTGTGCTTATCCCCTCCGACTGATGCTGCCTGACCACACAAAACAGATCACTTTGCGGAACAAGATGTGCCATATCAGAAGTATAGCCAAGTAGTTAAGTAAGAACCTTCATGAAAGCGTCTATCTCGGGACTAGGACGCATGCCTCTTTTTTGTTCAAGATTGACCAATTCTTTCAAGCATTCTACACAAGTAATAAATTGTAATAAACACGGGTACTAAAGAAGGAAAGGAAATACAGTATAATGCAACTAATACAGTGTAAGTCACCAACCTGGAAACAAACAAACGGATTACACCTTTCATATCTAAACATAGTATATTGAAGTTCAAGTAATATAAAATGATTACTGGTGAGGCTTTAACCTTCCATTATATTTTGGCATAATTTACTTAGTAGCAAGTATTAGACTATAAAAGGGGTTGTAAATTTGAACCATGTACTGCATTATATATTCTGTCTACAAAAATAAGCTATGGTATATGGAATGTAAAAAAGCGAAGCCGAACCTCCCCAGTTTTCGCTTGCGCCTTGGCATTTTGCAGCAAAATCTAAAGTTTCCCTTACTGTCAGCTCCCCAAGATGGTTATCTGTTTGACTAATATATGCAGAAGTTCTTTGTACACAAAATTCATCCAAAGCAATTCCATTGTAGGTAATCCCTCCACTTTTCTGTTCAAGGAACAGGAGAAAAATGAGCAAAAATAAAGGAATACAAACCTGTTTTCTCAACCAGAAAAAACAATTTATGGTGGTTGCATGAAGAAAAAAAATCAAGCGCATGAGCACACGGGAAAGATGCTAGTTGACCTCACCTTTAGCTTAGGATCCAGTTTGCCAGCTAGGGCCAGCAAGAGCGTTGACTTCCCGGATGCAGGTGGTCCCAACAATAATGTCATCCTTACATGAAACAAAATGGAGCAGTGTCAAAAAAATACACAGCCATCATAAATTCATAATACAAGCAGGATGTTTCACGAGTGATGATGTATACATTACAAGGGGAGAACTGTGAACATACTAACATGCAATTATGGAAAGACACTTGTTTTTTTTTTGGGTGTAAACTGATGTATGTGCATTAAACTTCATTTTAGAGTTTTGATATACCATGTTTCCACCTAATATAAAGAATTATGCAGTAAGAAGACTTGCCCCTCACCTCCCAGGTCGCACAATGCCACTGACATCATCCAGAATAGTGAGCTTATGCTTATTAGGTTGTAGGAGACGACAAGCAATAAGAATTCTCTGATTACAAATACATGACACAAAAGAAAACATATCAGATTAAATCTTTTAACAGGAAGAATAACAAATGAATGAATCTTCAACCAAAAAAATAAGGTAATTAAGCATCCAGGTAATTGGGGACGTCATAGCCACTCTATTCGAAAGAAATATAGATGGCAACGTTTCCTCCCAAATAGTGCAGAATACTACAAAGTAAGGTAAGGAATAATAATGGGATCATAATTTGCCAGCTCATGATTATATCTTCTCCTTTGGCTACCTGATTTTCATAGAGTTAAGTGCATTTTAGTCCCTCAACCTATGGAGAAGTATGCATTTTGTCCCTGAACTATTTGTTTGATGCAACTTTAATAGATTCAGTCCTGAGAGCAGTATTCCACGGTCAAACCCGGTTTTGACTTGACGTGGCATGGTTTTGGCTACTCATTACTCTAGTTGGCATAGGCTACCATGTCATCGAGAGAATCTCCCCCTCATACCCCTTCTCTATCTCTCTCTACCTCATGCCAGCAAGCCAGAAATGCTCTTCCAGCCACTGGAGCAGCTCCTCCCACTTTAGATGTGCATCAGGGCATAGAGATCGAGGCAGCGATGCTACTCTAGGTGAGCCTGTAATGGTAGAATCTCCTCTTGCTATATATGCACAAATGGGCACATGGATTGAGGTGGGAGTGCTGATCTTCGTGAGGGAATCCTAAGGTTTACTGGACTACATCAAACGCCACCCCTTCCCGATGAGAGCAAGCCATGTTAGGCGGAGTCCGAGGTAGAGGGGGATGGGTCGGCCGTACGTATCCAAGGAATGCAAATCCAAGATAGAGGCGCCAGCTCAACCCATGGATTAGCTGATGAGTGAGCATGCATGCGGTCGTTGACGGGCTTGTCGACATTGGCAAGCACTGCAGAGAGTGCCTTAGGTTGGTGGGTGTACTCCATGATCGTTTCCTTGCACGATGCTCTGAAACTCGGCGGAAAGGTGAATGGCATGCCCTGTCTAGTTGTCAATGAAGAACAGATTAAGAATGCTCACCATGCTCGCTAGAGACATGTCGATGTCATGTAACTCATTCGAGATCTTGGAGTAAATCCACAACACGATGGTAATGTCATCGTTAGACACACAATATTCTCTTGGAGAGTCCCGATCGTCGTCGACATGATACTGGACATTGTACTTGTAGAGAATGTAATAGAAGAGATGTCGCCACTTGGAGAAGTTATCGCCTCCGAGCTCCAGGTTGAACTTAATGAAGTGGTTGAACTCGATATGTCTCCTTGATCACTGAGGGCCGAGCTCCAGCTGGAGCTGGAGCCACACCAACTGATGGTCTCCCTCCCTCCATCAACCATTTCATCAAGTTCAAGCTAGATCTCGACGCCGACAACTACTCCAAATGTCGTCATATTTTCTGTTTCATTCTCTGCAAGTAAAAAGTTGAGGATCATGTCAACGAGGATTGGAAGCCTCTCACTGAGAATGTCATGTGGTGTAACGATGACATTAACATCACGTTGTGGATTTTCTCCACGATCTCCAGTTAGTTATATGGCATCGTCATGTGTCTAGAGAGAACGACACACCTACTCTTCTTCATCTGTTTTTCATGGACAACCAGCGCATGCATGCCATTCACCCTTCCGTTGAGTTCTACGGCAGACATGTCAATCACAGAGTACAAACGTCATCTAAAGGGGCTGGCCGATGCAAACGTCGATGAGCCTATGAACGACCGCACGCTTAGACTTCTGATCATCCACGGGCTCAATTGGTGCTTCCACATGATGACGATGGTCCTGCCCATGTAGGTCCCATTCCTCATACACTCAACGATATCCTACATATTCTGATGCGTGTAATACTCCTCCCTAACAAACCCTCCTCTCCAATCAAAAATGACACCCCTCACTTTAGGCTTCATGGGCAACACCCCATGTATGATCACCTCAAGGTTTTTTGATGCCTTTGTTTTCCCAATTTGCACACCACCACACCACAAAAACTTGCCCCATGTTCCACCCGTTGTTTGTTCTCTGTTATCCGCTCAACCACAAAGGCAATTGTTCTTTATATCTAACTACATGCAAAATAAATGTCTGATGACACGTTCTTTTTCGGCGAGTCTGTTTTCCGATATGTTAGTGCAGATTCCCATTGCACTTCAGATCTAGTGGCAGCAAAGGATCCCGCGCCCCTGATCCTCCCCGGGCGCGACAGATCACCTATCTCATACTGGCCCTTTGGAAATCATCCTTGGATCCTGCGCCCTTTGGATCGTGCACGGCTGATGCAACTACCTCAAAATGAAACTATGGCGTACATGGCCTATTCTCATTTGCATGTTGGTGAGGATTCTCATCGACATGCTCGCCATTGCACGAAGTAGCGCACAAGAGACGAGCTCGCTGTTGTCGACAAGAAGGCCATAGAGAAATATGTCATCACCATCACGACTCCCAGGCAGCAGGCGCTGACGATAGTTTAGTGTCACCTCATTAGAGTTGGCCGTGTTGCCCACGCAGGCTGGAGCAGATTTTCTCTCCAAACGAATCGTTGTTTTGTGTAAAGTCTCCTTTGGCTACTGGATAATCAAATACTCCCTCTGTCCCATAATGTAAAACGTTTTTTGACACTACAATAGAGTCAAAAAACGTCTTACATTATGGGACGGAGGGAGTAATTATGAATTCTGAAATAGAACCCAATAAAGCAAATTAAACAATTAAATTCATTCGTTGTTATCCCAGATTCTCATCTAAGAAGGCCGGCAGTCCAAGGTCGTAACTAGCAAAACTTTTTTGAAAATACAAGGACACTGATGGAGGGTAAATATGCTCGTGCGTATGTCTCGTCGGGCGAAAACAAAGGCAGACACTTTTAGACTTGCACTTGCAAACTTGCAACTCATAGTGCTAGCCACACGTGAGACGATTTAAGTAGCCCAAAGCATGTAAGGTGAGACAATTTAAGTAGCCACTTTTAGACTTGCAGTTGCAAACTTGCAACGGCTCACAGCGCTGCTAACCACACGTGAGACAATTTAAGTAGCCCACATCATGTAAGGTGCGCAGGAAAGCTCGCATGATAAGGATATTTCTATTCACGTGAACTGCTGTCTGTCGCATGGATCTCCTTTTCGCCCGGCCTACGTTCACGCAAGTTATGAGGGTTTCGACTTTCGTCGTCCGAGGATCGATCAGATCAAAAGTATCATGAATCGCGGGCACTCAAATATATTGTCCCCTGTAATTTACTTTGTTTTTTCTACTAGACAGTAGACACGCAAGTGCCAAGTCTCTTAGGATGTTACCATCTCGCAACCATTCGTTAAACTGAACAAACCGATCTGCAAATATGTATAAGCTTACCTCGGTGACGTCGCGGACGTAGTTGGGGAGAGTCGGCAGCGCCCTCCTGCCGACGTTGACCTCCGTCGAGACCCTCAGGTCGCGGAACCTCACCTCCACCCGCGGCACCTCCAGCCCCACCCTGCAGACAACGGCACGGCATCGATCAACAACCCAGCACAAGGATTTCCATGGAGGAGTTGGAACGACCATGAAGTCGGATGCATTACGCGTCGAAGCGGGCCTTGATTCCGCGGAGCAGGTTGGCGTTGTCGAGCTCGGCGGTGGCCAGCGCACGGCGGAGCACGCGCTCGAGCCCGGGGCGGTCGAGCCTCCGCACGTCCACCACCTCGCCCCCGCCCCCTTCTCCGTCGCCGTCGGGGTCGGGGAGGACGATGGCGTGGTTGCGCCGCTTGGCGGAGGGGAGCCGCTCGATGGCGGCCCACAGCAGGTCCTCCTCGTCCCGCGCCGCCGTGCCCGCCCTCTCTTCCGCGTCGTCCACGTCCAGAGCCAGGTGGCCGACGCCGCTCGCCATCGCCGCCGCGCCGCAGGGATGCGCTTGGGGCGGGCAGGTGGTTTTGGGGTTTTGGAGCGGAGGAGTCCTAGGAAGCGACGCCTCGCGAGGGAGTTTATACGGGGCGGGTCACGCGGGCGTGATGAGCCCCCGATATCGCGAGGGAGTTGGATCTCATAGTTGAAGGCAGCTGCATGTGGGGAGATGAATCTCGCGGCCTTCCCCCGACAGAAGAGGGCGGGCGAGAGTTCGGGTTTTCTTTCTCATCATCATGCATCCATGCATGCATGCTTGCGGCGTGAGGCCTCTTAAAACCCACGCACGCAACACCAACACTAGCTAGGTCCACGGCTCAACCGGCCTTCCATAGTCCGGGTCCATACCTACCTTGCCCCTGCCAGGTGGGCCCGCACCCCCGCGGTCCACTCTCGCACTCTTGCGCGGCTGCGCCCGCCCCACATGATAGAGGATGCGAGACTTGGAGACGAGGCAATTGGAGGCACCAAAGTTCCTTGTACATAGAGCTGAATGAAAAGGACGAGTTGTACCAGAATTCTGCCATGGCAACCACGAACGCCAATGCTTGGCTGTGTCGTGGATGGCGCACTGGAGATACAGTTCTACATACTGTTGTGCGTGCCAACATTGGCCACTGGATGCCCTCACTATATCAACATGTCGCCCATGTCGGTGGCACATGTATTAGTCTCGATTGTGAACGATGGGATCAAATTCCGAAGTGTGAGCACCAACATCTCTATCCTAATATGTACTTCAGTTGCTCATTGGCACAGGAAGTTGCGGGTACACTACTGCCGGTTCTGCACATCGGCACTAAAGGGTGGGCCGGTTCGTCACGAGCCGGGACCAGAGGGTCACCACGTAGCACGAGCCCGCGCCGTGGGGCTGGGGCCTCACCAACCGGGACTAAAAGATTTATGGGTTTATGGTTTATTTTTCTTTTTAATTTTGTGTTTTCTATTTAATTCTTTTTTATTTTAAACATATTTTACGCTACTACATAATGTACACGTTATGCATATATATAAATAGAATTTCTCGTAGAACATATATA
>NW_021210783.1:23251-29194 GCF_002162155.2 Triticum dicoccoides | reverse complement strand
AAAGAATTGGATATTTTTCTACCCAGTCATGAGCGCTATCGCTAACCTTCTGATTTTCCTGGCGCTAGACTGGACCCATATAAAATAGGATCGTACCGATCTCATCTAAAAGATCTTCTCTTTCTCTCTCCTTTTTTCTGATCTCAATTCACGGCTCTGCGCTGAAATCAAAAGCTATCCCAAGAAACTAGACCGGCTGTAGCGATTACAAATTGCAAAAGGAGGTATGCATCATGAACTAATTCCCGTGATTTCCATGCGTCTACAATGGATTTGATATTTTAATCCAGATTTCTAGGCACATGTACATCAATATAATCATTGATTCTTTTGCACAGCCATTGCCGTCCGCCGAGTCTCCTTTCCTGCACCCAGTTATTCCTCCCAATCATGCGATTGTTCATCGGCGTTTCAAGACCTGGACGAAGGCTAGCCTGTCGGGCACTGGCGAAGCTACGTTGTAGTAAAAAAGGCCATGGCCCGTCCAAATTTTGCTGCAACAGGCTGGGCTAAAGGTAGATATGGGTCATAATTATCAAAAATATTAGGCTCCTCTTCAGACTGGCCCGCCCAAGCTTTTGAGTGTAGCTCCGCCACTGCTGTCCGGTGCGGCGGCAACGATCGACAACCACGTAACTGCTCCAGTGCTGCAGCGAAGACAACGATGAACTGTGGCTGATGCACGCGACCGATACGTGCTCTGGCGCAACGTGGCCAAATACAACATATGTATCGAAGTACATCGCCGACAGATGACTGCCCCGGCGCGTCGGCGGCAACAACAACGTACATATGAGAACATGGTTCACGCATGGATGTGGCACAATCGTGTTAGGTCCTTGTGATGGATGCATGACATCACGCATGCAGCAAATATATGTAAATCATATACTATGGCTCATTGGCTGTATAAAAGTATTTATTTTTCTTTTTGTATAAACATACTCTGTTGTATGCATGGCATTCTCCATTCTCCTTTCAAGCAGAAGTATATAAACTACATACTCCTTTCAAGTTGAAGTATGTAAACTCCATACTCCCTTGCTGAAAATACGTTACTTTATATGTGCCTCGAATTAAGTAGTGACACGCACTCCTGTATTATATGACATATACTCCATCTCGAATTATACTCCATACTACAACTACTACGCGTATACCACCTTTTGGAATTTGGAGTATACATACTACTTTTTGTGCATGGTACTGAACACACATGCTATGGACATTTTTTTCAAATGCAGATGCTACGGACATATTTATGTCATAATCTTTACAAAATTTCATACTTTAATGTTTATTGGCAATGAGATTATGTAAATGCTAAAATCTGTCTATATACTACATCCTTCAAAGTAAACATACTCTTTCATCGGGTGCAGAAAATTACCGTCATATTGCCCGAACAAAAAATTAGAGCCAGCATGCTCTTATCATATTTATATATACTACATACTCTTTTTTTGCGGGTGATATATACTACATACTCCTTTTCTTTGTGGGAATATACTACATACTCCAAGCTATATATACTCCATACTTAAAGGTATATACTCCATAATTTACCCAGAAGTATTTCACCATACTCTTTTTTTTGCAGGGAATTTCACCATACTCCATGGGCATACTAATTAATTATTCCCAAGGAAGATTCTAAAAAAAACTCAAGGAACACGCTCACAGCGAGCACTTATCCATTCAACGGACCGGTCAATTAGCTAGCAGGTTGTTGAACGGAGAGACACGTTGCCTAACTAACACATCTACCTGTTGCATGTTATTGGATCTTTTTAGTATCAACTAACCCATTTGGTTCGGTGGTACGATGGGAAAGGAATTAGCTAGGTGGTAACTACCACTACTTCGGTTCTACGAGAAGGGAAAATCCATTCTACCATTAGGTGGTAGTTACCCCTGCCTTGATTGCCGTCGGATAATCGAATTTCTCGCACGACCATTCACACACACACACACACACACACACACACACACACACACACAAACACACATATATATATACAATTTGTTATATACAATTTCTCCTACAATTTGCAGATCATTACATGAAGGCATTATAGCTTGTAATGGTATTCTCTTTTAGGATCTATGACCCGGTGAAGCAAAAATTCCGCTATTTCCTCTTGAATTGCTCGTACGCGATCCGTTGGTAGGAGTTTATCCCGCATCTCTTGCACCTTTATTAAATAAGGAGATCAATATGAATATATTAGTTGTGTGTATATATATTAGATCATGAAAAAAAGATTTGTGAATTGTGTTCTAGAAAACGTACCCAAAGTGCTCTGTCAGATGTGCTTCTTTCGGACGTCATCATGCGAATGTTCTCGCAAACGTAGTACGCACATAAATTATTCCCTGGCGCTTGCCTCATGGCCTTTACGGGAATATAATTCAATCAAATAATAATTAATCAAGCATGATAATGGTATTGATGAAGCTAGTAGTACTTAATTACCTTGGGTCGCACCCATTTCAGCCGTTGTTTCCATTCGCCTTCAATCTCTTTGATGAACTTTTGGCAAGCCCTGGTCGCCGGGAAAGAAAATGAATAAAGAAGTTATTAATTAGTTAATATTAGGAAATGAACTAAAAAGGATGACATAATGTGATAATGATTGAAATTACCTGTCGACCATCCCCCTCAGATATATAGTGAGTCTAGTACTTGAATTTTTCCCTCGTCAACTTCAATGATTAACAAGATCCAGTGAAAACTGCATGCGCACACATTTGTATAATTATGCGGGCATGTGCATAACTCATAAACTACACTTATTCACATCTAATAAGCAAAAACAGAATTTATAGTACACGATATAGTGTCACTCACCCGAAGTTGTAAGGAAGTAGTATTTCTGGTTGGGTATTTAGTCACTTCAAGAACTGTAGCAAGCTTCTCTTTGTGTCTTTTCGATCATATTCACGTGACCATCTCTCTTGATTAATGGTATTTGGGTCAATGAACCCAATGCCATAGCGTCCAACTCTTTTCATTTCATACATCTTCATTCTCATAATACCACCACCTTCCGCAACTTCAACGAAAAGGAGATGGTTCACCTCTAGAGCCATAGGTGCAACTTTAATACCACTCATGCCATCAACATTCTCCATTATAACGTGGAACATATCAAATTGACCTTAAAACACCTATGTGGAGTCGATGTAGGCTCGGCCCAATAGCACATGAGCGGTCACAGGCTTGACTTGCCCGGGTGTTGGTTTGCTCGCAGGTCATGCCTGTTGAAACCAGTGTTTTAATAGGTCTCCCCATTCAAACCAAATCCTTCTTTGGGGAAAGTGAATCTCATCGGGGCTACATGATTACTATAGCGACGCTCGAAATCTCGTCGGGGGCATATGCAACCAGCAAGTATTAAGTTGTTGTGTACGTCCCATTTAAGCAAGAGTATAACTAGCAAAATTTACATTACACATTATTTAACTATATGAATCCTATTTTCCTGAGATAACTACGACCTGGTCAATATAAAGTTGACCATGTGAGCTGAATGATCTCTTCCACATGCAGAAATTAATTCCTCAGTTCAGTCTAGTTGAGGGCCAAGATAATACCTTCGTGGATCGTATATAAAAAAATATGTTTTATTTTAGATTTAAAAATTTCTTGAATCCAAATAATGTTTATGATTGAAAACCTGTGTAGGATTTACACCTTTTTGTGAATTAGATAAACATTTAGGAATTAAAAAAATGTCCATGAACTTTTTCTGAAATTTAGAATAATGTAATTTTAGAACTATCCATGTATTTAAAACAGCTTTGTGAATTAGAATTTTTTTTTAAAATGTAATTATTGCAAAAGGGGTAAAAAGAAGGGACCGAGAAAGAAAGAAATAGAAAACTAGAATAAGAAAAAAAATCAAAAAAGAAGAGAAAACCATCCAACAACCTTTTTCATTAATTTGAGAAAACAAATTGCGGAGAAAAACGATGAAATCATTCGAGAAAGAACAAAAATACATCCAGAAAAACTAAAATAATTAGCCATGGTCATCCCACAGAAAATCCAACTGTAGCGCCCATGAATCTCGTCTAAGGGATCCCTTCTTTTTTGTGCCAATTGGCCGGCCATTCCTATTTAGCGCTGCAGGCCCCGGTTACGGGAGCTCCTATAGGACGCTCTTTGCGTCCAATTGTCGTCCCGACGCACAAGGAAAAGAAAGCAAGTGGCTAGCGCGATGGAAGGTATCGAACCAGCAACCTCCTGTTTGCAAATGCGCACTCCGAACCAGCCCAACTGAAAAGCAATCGTTGTAAAACAGCAGCGCGCATCTGAAATAACCTAGTACGACCATCCAAACAAACCTGTCTACTGTATCGAAACGGAATTAGTTACTCTAGTGAACATCTTAAAAAAAGTGCACATTTTTTTACTGAATATATTTTGAAAAATTACGAACAATTTTTTGAATATCTGAAAAAAATCGTAGAGAGGAACATTTTTTCGCATATGCGAACAAAAAAATTAAAACTGCAGAACATATTTTGAACCATTTTTTAAGTTTCGAACAAATTATGGAATTACGAACAAATTTTTAAACCATAATAATTTTTTCAAATTTTTGAACAAATTTTTAAACCGTACATTTTCTCAAAATTGCGAACATTTGCTGAAATTCCGAATTTTAAAATTGGGAACATTTTTTGAAAATTCCCAAACATTTTTTGAAAACGGACAATTTTTGAATTTCTGAACGAATTTGGAAAAAGAACATTTTCTGAAATTCCAGACAATTATTGAAACATGAATATTTTTACAATTCTAAAGTGCAAACATTTTTTGAATTTGTATTTTTTTTGAAAAAGGGAACATTTTTGAAATTCTGAACAAAATTTTAAAACAATGAACATTTTTTCAATTTGTGAACAAAATTTGAAAAACAGGAGCATTTGTTGAAAATTCGGAACAATTTTTTTGAAACTGGGAACATTTTTTAAAATTGTGATGTTTTAAAAAAAATAAAAACATGTTTTGAATTTGTGAAGAAAATCTGCAAAACAGGAACATTTTTTGAAATTCGAAACAAAAAATGAAAATAAACTTGAAAAGAAAAAAGGAAAAGAAAAAAGAAAAAAGAAAGAAACGGAAAAAAGAAAAACAAAAACAAAAAAGAAGAGAAATAGAAAAAAATGAAAACAAAAAAAACTGAGAAAATAAAAAACCGGTTCTGGAACCTTCTTGAAGGTTCCCAAAACCGGAAAAAAAAACCGGCTGGAAACATCATAGAAGGTTCCCAAAAGCCGGTGTCTACTGAAATGCTAAAACGGGCCGGCCCACTCGGTCGCTCTCGCACCTCGTCCTGTGCGAAGGGACGACAGCTTGCCACAATGAGCGCCAAGTAGGATTTTCCGCCGGTTACTGCTGTTTCTGCAAACCGGCGCCTGCAGCAGCCTTAGCTGGGCTCGGCCCATTCTATTTTTTGCCACCGTAAACAAAAATATATACAAATGTGCTTTTTGAGGTAATGAGGGCTCTTTTATTCCATCATAAGAGTTGCGGCACTATCAGCCATAAGGCTGGTGTAACGCCCGGATAATCTTGCTACAGTAATCCCCGCTAATGGTGCCACGTCACCTCGGTTACTGTGGATAAACTCGCGTTAGTTCGGAACCTAGTTCGAATTTCAAATTTAAAACGAAAACAAACAATAAAAGTTTTCAGAAACGAAAACTAAATTGTTCGGGGGTTGTCTAAAATAGCAAACCTAATTATGGTGGGGTGCACAAATTTTTGTAAAATGTTTTGGCATTTTAATTAAACTAAAACAGAAAGCAGAAAAAGAAAAATAATAAAAGAAAAGAAAGGAAGAAGAAAAGAGGGAGGGAACCTCCCCTGGCCCATCTGGGCCAGCCCTTCCCCCGGCCCAACCGGCGCCCCCACTTAACCCCTCCCCCCCC
>NW_021210783.1:13453-21667 GCF_002162155.2 Triticum dicoccoides | reverse complement strand
GTATTCATTGTTTCTTCCCCCTCTTCTCTCCGGTAGACTACGAGACCGACGCTGCTGCTGCCCAGTTCGACTACGGAGTTGACGACCCCTCTCTCTTGCCAGAGCAACCAGGCAAGCCCCCCCCTTGATCACCAGATATCGCCTATTCTTATCTATACTGCTTGCATTAGAGTAGTGTAGCATGTTACTGCTTTCCGTTGATCCTATTCTGATGCATAGCCTGACATTGTTGCTACACCTGTTGATACCTTACCTGCAATCCTAAATGCTTAGTATAGGATGCTAGTTTATCATCATTGGCCCTACATTCTTGTCAGTCTGCCTTGCTATACTATCGGGCCGTGATCACCTGGGAGGTGATCACGGGTATATACTATACATACATACATACTATACAGATGGTGACTAAAGTCGGGTCAGCTCGAAGAGTACCCGCGAGTGATTCACGGAATGGGGGCTGAAAGGACCTTTGTCCCGACGGCCCTCTGTGTGGATCTTTTGTGGCGGAGCGACAGGGCAGGTTGAGACCACCTAGGAGACAGGTGGGCCTGGCCCTATTCGGCGTTCGCGGATACTTAACACGCTTAACGAGATCTTGGTATTTGATCTGAGTCTGGCTACGAGCCTATACGCACTAACCATCTACGTGGGAGTAGTTATGGGTATCCCGACGTCGTGGTATCAGCCGAAGCACTTCAGACGTCAGCGACGGAGCGGCGCGCGCCGAATTGGACTGGAACGCCATTAGGCTAGGTCTGCTTTCGGCCGCGTACGCAACGTGCAGGTGTGCTATGGGCGATGGGCCCAGACCCCTGTGCGCTTAGGTTTAGACCGGCGTGCTGGCCTCTCTGTTTTGCCTAGGTGGGGCTGCGACGTGTTGATCTTCCGAGGCCGGGCATGACCCAGGAAAGTGTGTCCGACCAAATGGGATCAAGCGTGTTGGGTTATGTGGTGCACCCCTGCAGGGAAGTTAATCTATTCGAATAGCCGTGATCTTCGGTAACAGGACGACTTGGAGTTGTACCTTGACCTTATGACAACTAGAACCGGATACTTAATAAAACACACCCTTCCAAGTGCCAGATACAACCGGTGGTCGCTCTACCTCAGGGTTATGAGGAGGGGATCGCCGGGTAGGATTATGCTATGAGATGCTACTTGGAGATGCTACTTGGAGGACTTCGACCTACCCTCTTCTGCCTGTTGCAAGACGAAGGTGACCAGAAGCGTAGTCTTCGATAGGACTAGCTATCCCCCTTTTATTCTGGCATTCTGCAGTTCAGTCCACCGATATGGCCCTTTACACATATACCCATGCATATGTAGTGTAGTTCCTTGCTTGCGAGTACTTTGGATGAGTACTCACGGTTGCTTTCTTCCCCTTTTTCCCCTTTTCCTTTCTTTCTGGTTGTCGCAACCAGATGCTGGAGCCCTGGAGCCAGACGCCACCGTCGACGACGACCCCTACTACACCGGAGGTGCCTACTACTACGTGCATCCCGCTGACGACGACCTGGAGTAGTTTAGGAGGATCCCAGGCAGGAGGCCTGCGCCTCTTTCGATCTGTATCCCAGTTTGTGCTAGCCTTCTTAAGGCAATCTTGTTTAACTTATGTCTGTACTCAGATATTGTTGCTTCCGCTGACTCGTCTATAATCGAGCACTTGTATTCGAGCCCTCGAGGCCCCTGGCTTGTATTATGATGCTTGTATGACTTATTTTATTTGTAGAGTTGTGTTGTGATATCTTCCCGTGAGTCCCTGATCTGATCGTACACATTTGCGTGCATGATTAGTGTACGATTGAATCGGGGGCGTCACAAGTTGGTATCAGAGCCGACTGCCTGTAGGAATCCCCCTTCCAACTCCTTGGCCGAAGTCGAGTCTAGACGTTACAAAAACTTTTACTAACTTGGTTGTGAGCCTTACGGGCCCACGTCGCCATCGGGTGGTACTAGGAGCTATTACTCCTCAACCTTTACTCTGGGACTCTGAGCTCTTTTCTACTCGGGTTAAACGAAATTACTAACTCTGACTTTAGGATCCCGTTACCACGTTCACCCCAAAGTTGGATAAGCCATAGTTATTTTGCAGGATAGCATTTTGAATAGTGCCCGTGTTGTCATTTGACTCCATTGAAACATCTTTGTTTTCAGATGGAACCCGCGAGGCAGGTCGTGCGCCACACTGCGGCCATTGGTGCCTCAGGATCACCTGCTGTGCTAGCTGATATGATGACCTATCTGGGTTATCGCTGGCACCCTGAGTACACCGTCTACGAGGAGTACCAGGACTTTAACCAGGAGCAGTACCGTGCCATCGTCCACCTCTACTCTCGGGAGTATGAGTCCACTACCGTGCTGCACACCGCTCATGGTGTTGGAGTGACCATCGAGATGGCAGTCCACGATGCGGCTCATGCTGCTCTGACACGTCTTCGTGGAGAGTATCAGGCATTGGACACTTCCCCTTTCAGGCACATTCCTATCGCATCTGACATTGGTGCGGAGGGATACTACACTGCCGCCTACTCCACCGTCACCCGAGAGCCTTTCCACCATCAGCGCCTGGTTCTGCATGCTGATGGGCTGGACCGAGCTAACAGAGCTCTTCGCCACGAGTTGTACACCACTCGTCAGCACCTTTACAGGGCTCTGACGCGGTTGCACCCCTTTGTCCGGTCTGGACAGCTGCCGCGTTCTGCGATCTACCCAGCCAGGACCGTGATGCCCCACGGTGTCGGATGGCCAGAGGTGGGAGGCTACTCTCCCGCACTTGGTCCTCTTCTGCCACCTGAGCGTCGGGTTCTACACCAGAGTATCCGCGGCCCCCAGGCCACTGACGTGGAGGACTATCCGTTGCCTCACTACCAGCTGTCAGGTTACAGCTACCTTCACAGTACCTCCTGGGACTGATGTAGTCTTGCTCATTAGTCTTAGATGCACTCGCGAGCCTGCGTGCCGCCTATGATGACTTAATATATGTACTGAACTCTATGTCCGACCCCTTTTGTAAGTTATGCCGACTATCTATGTGGTATCTGTCGTGCTCCTTTCATTATGCATGTTTCATCATGAATGACTCTTGTCTATGCAAATTTCTCAATACTGAACTACCCCTGTTATATATTAGCAGGATGGTTAGACCAGCTGGTCGTGGTCGTGGTGGCAACTTCCCACCACCGCCTGAGTACATGGCTGGTATGATCCAACAGCTTGAGATGAATCGCCAGTTCATGGAAAACGTGATGGCTCAGTTTCCTCGCCCCAATATGAACCAGCATCCAAACACAACAACTCTGCAGGATTTCATACGCCTGAACCCCAGCGTGTACCGCAGCTCAACCCAGCCACTGGATGCTGATGACTGGCTCCGTGACATCACCTATGAGATGGAGTCTGCTGATGTAGCCCCTGCCAGCTATGTCACCTTTGCATCCTTCTTCCTGAAGGGACCCGCAGCTCAATGGTGGGACAGCCACCGGCGTACTCTGCCAGTTGGAACACTCATCACCTGGCCAGACTTCCAGGCTGCCTTCCGTGCCCGCTTCATTCCTCAGGGAATCATGGACAGGAAGAAGCGTGAGTTTCGCAACCTCACCCAAGGCAACAAGACTGTTGAAGCTTATCAGCGGGAGTTTCTGGACTTATCCCGCTATGCTGAAGAAGACGTTGCAACCGATGCTCGCAGACAGGAGAAGTTCCGTGAAGGCCTTCAAGCTGACATCAAGCTCACACTTCTAGTGCATGACTTTGCCGATTTCGCCACCTTGGTGAACAAGGCCATCAATGTCGAGACTGGTCTGCAAGAACACCAGAGCTCTCAAAGGCGCAACCGTGACACGGGCTCATCTTCGGGCCCGCCCTCGCAGAAGCGTAAGATATGGATCCCGAACAGCATGTACCGTCCAACTGCACCTGCCCCAAGGCAGTCTTATGCTGCACCTCGTCTGCCGGCTGCTCCAACTAGGCAGCCGAGGCTTCCAGCTCCACCACCCCAAGCTCCTGTTCCTACCCCCGAGAATGGGTTGTGCTTCAGGTGCGGACAACCAGGGCACCGTGCTAGGGAATGCAACCAGAGACAGAATCAACTGGCCCTTCCAGCAACTGGCCGTGGGAACAACCAGGCCCGCAACAACATTGCCAAGTCTTATGGCCGTGTTCATGCCAACCACATTGATCTGAATGAAGCTCAAGACCAGCCTGCTACTGTGATGGGTACACTCCTCGTAAATTCAGTACCAGCATTCGTTTTATTTGATACAGGTGCATCGCATTCATTCATGTCAGAAGATTTTGCATACAAGCACGATGTTAAATTTGAGCAGATGAACACTTCGGTAGTGGTAAAAACCCCCGCGGGACAATGTCAGACCTCTATGGTTGGCATTGACGTCCCTGTGGAAATCGAAGGGTTGGAGTTTCGTGCCTCGCCCATTATACTGAAGTCGTCTAACATTGACCTCATTCTGGGAATGGATTGGTTAAAGGCGCATACTGCTTCTATCGTTTGCGCCACTAAGACCGTCCATCTGCTACACCCTTCTGATGAAATAATTAGCTACGATGCTCATCTGGTTCGGAATGCCGAGGCCAGGCTTTATGCCTTAAACGCATTGAACGTTACACCACTCAAGGGCATTGAAAACATTCCCGTCGTGCGTGAATTCCTAGACGTCTTTCCTGAAGAACTCCCAGGGATTCCCCCTGCTAGAGCTGTCGAATTCGTCATCGACTTGAAACCGGGCACCACTCCTATAGCCAAGCGACCCTATAAGATGCCGCCGCATGAACTCCTTGAGCTTAAGGAGGAAATCGATAAATCTCTTCAAAGTGGTTTCATCCGCCCAAGTTGCTCTCCTTGGGGAGCACCTTCTCTCTTTGTCAAGAAGAAAGATGGGACAAACCGATTGGTCCAAGACTACCGTCCTATAAACCAAGCTACCATTCAGAATAAGTATCCTCTTCCTCGGATCAATGATCTGTATGATCAATTAGCTGGATCATCAGTGTTCTCTAAACTCGACTTGAGGTTGGGTTACCACCAGATCCGTGTTCGTAAGGAGATATCCCCAAGACCGCATTTGTGACTCGTTATGGTTCGTACGAGTACACCGTCATGTCTTTCGGCTTAACCAATGCTCCAGCCACCTTCTCTCGCCTGATGAACTATATATTCATGGATTACCTCGACAAGTTCGTCGTGGTTTATCTGGATGATATTCTGGTATTTTCCAAGAACGAAGAGGAACATGCTGAACATCTTCGCCTCGTGCTGGAAAAGCTACGAGAGCATCAACTTTATGCCAAGTTCTCCAAATGTGAATTCTGGCTTCCCGAAGTAACCTATCTCGGGCATGTCATCTCTAAGGATGGTATTGCCGTCAACCCTGAACGAGTTCAGGCTATTCTCGATTGGACTCCTCCGAAGAACGTTAAGCAAGTCAGAAGTTTTCTCGGTCTCGCCAGCTACTGCCGTCGATTCGTCGAGAACTTCTCCAAGATTGCCAGGCCTCTGACTAACCTATTGCATAAGGGCGTCAAGTTCCAGTGGCAGACAAATGTCAGGAGAGCTTCCAGGCACTCAAAGACAAGTTAACTTCTGCCCCAGTACTAGCTCCTCCTGATACTAAGAAGGACTTCGTCATTTACTGCGACGCTTCCCGTCAAGGACTAGGCTGTGTCCTAATGCAAGAGCGCAAAGTGGTTGCTTATGCCTCTCGGCAATTGCGCCCTCACGAAGAGAACTACCCAGTTCACGACCTCGAGCTTGCTGCTGTTATCCATTCACTGAAACAGTGGCGACATTACCTTCTCGGTAATCGTTGCGAGATCTTCACCGACCATCAAAGTCTGAAGTATCTGTTTACTCAGCCAGACCTGAACCTCCGTCAGCAGAGATGGATGGAGACTGTTGCAGACTTTGATTTGGGTATTTCCTATACACCAGGCAAGGCTAATGTAATGGCTGATGCCTTGAGCCGCAAGTCTTACTGCAACTACCTCCAGGTTCACAAAGTTCAGCCCTCACTTGTTGAAGAGTTCAGAAAGCTAAACCTCCATATTGTACCTCCGGGTGCACTCGCTCCCCCTCCTCCGGAGTTCCGCAAGATGAATCTCCGTGTTGTTTCCCAGGGTTCCCTCTATACCCTGGCTGTTGAACCCGATCTCGTGGGCACCATAAAGACAATGCAGGGATTTGACTCTGAAGTCTACAAGATTAAGCAAGACCTCAAAGAAGGAGGTTCCTCATCCTTCACTATTGCTGATGATGGCGCCTTGTACTTCAAAGGCCGCCTAGTGGTGCCGTGTAAGAAGGAAAACCTGAATATGACTCAGGAGGTTATGAAAGAAGCTCATGATACGCCTCTATGTATCCATCCTGGTAGTACGAAGATGTATCAAGACATTCGTCAGAGATTCTGGTGGTCTAACATGAAACAAGACATTGCTCGTTATGTTGCTGAATGTGACGTTTGCCGTCGTATCAAAGCAGAGCATCAAAGGCCTGCTGGAACTCTGCAACCTATCTCTATTCCTGAATGGAAATGGGACCATGTTGAAATGGACTTCGTCACTGGATTCCCCAAATCGCAGAAAGGCAATGATGCTATTCTTGTCGTCATTGACCGACTTTCTAAAGTTGCACATTTTCTGGCTGTCAAGGAAACGATCACTGCTAGTCAGCTGGCAAACCTCTACATGACCAGAATTGTCTCGCTTCACGGTATTCCATTGGTTATCAGTTCAGACCGTGGCAGTTTATTCACTTCAAGATTCTGGGAGAGTTTCCAAGAAGCTATGGGCACTCATCTGTCTTTCAGCACTGCTTTTCATCCTCAGTCACAAGGGCAAGTTGAACGTGTCAACCAAGTTCTCGAAGACATGCTTCGAGCTTGTGTTATTTCCTTCGGCAAGAAATGGGAGGAATCTCTTCCGTATGCTGAGTTCTCTTATAATAATAGCTATCAAGCTAGTCTGAAGATGGCCCCCTTCGAAGTGTTATATGGACGAAAGTGCCGAACCCCTCTGAACTGGTCAGAAACTGGGGAACGTCCACTCTTCGGTCCGGATATTATCCAACATGCCGAAGAACAAGTCCGCATTATTCGCGAGAATCTCAAGACTGCTCAGTCACGTCAGAAGAGTCAGTATGACCGTCATCATAAAGACATGGTCTATCAACCTAGCGAAAAGGCCTATCTTCGAGTTACACCAATGAAGGGTGCTCACCGCTTCGGGATCAAAGGGAAGCTAGCTCCCCGCTATATTGGTCCTTTCACTATCCTCGAGAGGCGTGGAAAGGTGGCATATCAACTAGAGCTTCCGTCGAACCTTTCTCAGGTTCACGATGTATTCCATGTGTCACAACTCCGCCGTTGCTTCAAGGACCCAATCCGAGGTGTGGATCATGAAGTGCTCGAATTGCAACAGGACCTCTCCTATAAAGAGCATCCGGTCCGCATTCTCGACCAAGCTGAACGCCGCACACGCCAGAAGGCGATCAAGTTCCTCAAGGTCCAGTGGTCGAATCACTCTGAAGACGAAGCCACCTGGGAACGCGAGGATCGCCTGCGTGATGAATACCCCGCACTGTTCCCTTCTACCTCCTAAATCTCGGGACGAGATTTCTTGTAGTGGAGGAGATTTGTAACGCCCGGATAATTAGGCTACAGTAAAACTCTTCTAATGATGCCATGTCATCCGTGTTACTGTTGCTAATCAAGTGGTAGTTCAAAATCATTGCAATTCAAAATATGAATTAGTGACAAACACCCTAAGTTTTCAAAAGGCAAAGCGAAAATGTTCGGGGGTTGCCAAATATTGCACTGGTAATTATGGTGAAGCAAACACCATTTTATAAAATGCCTAAATGCCCTAAAACTAAATAAAACAGAAAGGGAAATAAATAAAAGATGGAGATTACAAAAAAAAGGGGGGGGGAGCCCCCTGGACCAGGCAGCCCAACCCACCCGCACGGCCACCACCCAACCCCCTGGCCCGCAGTCAGTCTGGCTGGCCCAGCCGGCCCAGCCCCCGCACAGCGCCCCCTTCCCCTGTTCCCCCGACCCGGGTCGGAACAGGGCGCGTCCCAGCCGAACCCACCTCGCCGGCGACGAGGCGAGGGGATAAGGACGCCGACGCCGCGCCCCTCGGTCTCCCCTCCCACTCGCCCCCCACGCTCGCCCTCGGCCCCCGCGCCTCTCCCTCTCCCCT
>NW_021210783.1:3312-13443 GCF_002162155.2 Triticum dicoccoides | reverse complement strand
CCTCCCACTCGCCCCCACGCTCGCCCTCGGCCCCCGCGCCTCTCCCTCTCCCCTCCAGATCCATCTCCCCCTCCTTCCCCACCGCAACCGAGCGCCGCCATGGCCTCGCCGCCGTAAATCGCGCGGCCACAGTCTCCGCCTCGCCGCGCCTGCGTGCCCGTCGACGCCTCCGTCACCTTCCTCGCCTACCGGAGGCCTCAGCTGGAGCTCGGAGGCGCTGCAGCATCGGATCCCCTTCGTCCCCTTCTCCGGCTGCCATCGATCTTCTTCGTCTCCGGTGCCGCCCCTGCAGCTCCTAAACCGTCACCGAGCCTTCTTGTGTGCTCCACGGTGAGCTCTCCTTCCTCTCCGCTCTCTTCTCCTCGCCCCAACGTGCTCGTAATCACCGCCTCGTACGTGCCCGAACCCATCACCGCGGGAGCTCATCGCCGACGAGCTTTCGGCGACCAAATGGTCCCGCTCCAGTGCCCGTTTAGCTCGCCCGCGCACGTAGAGCCTGCCTAGCCTCTTCTTTTGCTCCGTAGCCCGTTGTTCCGCCGTCTCCGACATCCACCCGTACGAGTCGCCGCCTCCGCTGCTCGCCGGCGTGGTTCCGGTCATCCCCGAGACCAACCCGTAGTCCCATGCGACGCGCGACGTCGTTAGCTTTCGAACGGGAGTAGCCACGCCCGTTTTGGGCCACCGTGGCGGAATCCCGAAGCTCGCCGGCGTCCTCCGCCGTGTTTTGGCTTGCCAAAGCCAACTCCGGCGCCGGCATCCGACGTGGCTGACCTGGGGCTACCACCAGGGTCACTGCCAACGGGTCCCACGGGCCCCAGTTGACTGGGTTGACCAGTCAACCCTGCTGACTTGGCAACCCCCAGCCACTGACCAGTGGGGCCCACCCCCCTAATCAACAGGAATTAATTAAATTAGTTTAGTTAACCTAAATTAGACAATGACAGGTGGGCCCAGTAGTTTAATAACTGAATTTAGATTAGTTTGAACCCTGTTTAACCCACTGTCTATGACAGGTGGGTCCCCCATGTCAATTTGACTAGTCAACCGAACTGCTGGCTGCTGACGTCACTCTTATGTCATGCTGACGTCATAAATTCATTTTCGAATTAAATAATTAATTAATTAAATTTCAAAAATTAAAATAATCTTTAGAAAATCATATCTTTTAATCCGTAACTCGGATGAAAATACTTTCTACATGAAAGTTGCTCAGAACGACGTGACGATTCCGGATACGCAGTCCGTTCGTCCGCCACACACCCCTAACCTATCGAACTCGCAACTTTTCCCCTCCGGTTCATCTGTCCGAAAACACGAAGCACCGGGAATACTTTCCCGGATGATTCCCCCCTTAACCAGTACCACCTCATACCACGTTAGGGCACGCCTAGCATCGCTTCTTGACATGTCATGCATCGATATGCATCTGTTTACTTGGTATTCATTGTTTCTTCCCCCTCTTCTCTCCGGTAGACTACGAGACCGACGCTGCTGCTGCCCAGTTCGACTACGGAGTTGACGACCCCTCTCTCTTGCCAGAGCAACCAGGCAAGCCCCCCCCTTGATCACCAGATATCGCCTATTCTTATCTATACTGCTTGCATTAGAGTAGTGTAGCATGTTACTGCTTTCCGTTGATCCTATTCTGATGCATAGCCTGACATTGTTGCTACACCTGTTGATACCTTACCTGCAATCCTAAATGCTTAGTATAGGATGCTAGTTTATCATCATTGGCCCTACATTCTTGTCAGTCTGCCTTGCTATACTATCGGGCCGTGATCACCTGGGAGGTGATCACGGGTATATACTATACATACATACATACTATACAGATGGTGACTAAAGTCGGGTCAGCTCGAAGAGTACCCGCGAGTGATTCACGGAATGGGGGCTGAAAGGACCTTTGTCCCGACGGCCCTCTGTGTGGATCTTTTGTGGCGGAGCGACAGGGCAGGTTGAGACCACCTAGGAGACAGGTGGGCCTGGCCCTGTTCGGCGTTCGCGGATACTTAACACGCTTAACGAGATCTTGGTATTTGATCTGAGTCTGGCTACGAGCCTATACGCACTAACCATCTACGTGGGAGTAGTTATGGGTATCCCGACGTCGTGGTATCAGCCGAAGCACTTCAGACGTCAGCGACGGAGCGGCGCGCGCCGAATTGGACTGGAACGCCATTAGGCTAGGTCTGCTTTCGGCCGCGTACGCAACGTGCAGGTGTGCTATGGGCGATGGGCCTAGACCCCTGTGCGCTTAGGTTTAGACCGGCGTGCTGGCCTCTCTGTTTTGCCTAGGTGGGGCTGCGACGTGTTGATCTTCCGAGGCCGGGCATGACCCAGGAAAGTGTGTCCGGCCAAATGGGATCAAGCGTGTTGGGTTATGTGGTGCACCCCTGCAGGGAAGTTAATCTATTCGAATAGCCGTGATCTTCGGTAACAGGACGACTTGGAGTTGTACCTTGACCTTATGACAACTAGAACCGGATACTTAATAAAACACACCCTTCCAAGTGCCAGATACAACCGGTGGTCGCTCTACCTCAGGGTTATGAGGAGGGGATCGCCGGGTAGGATTATGCTATGAGATGCTACTTGGAGATGCTACTTGGAGGACTTCGACCTACCCTCTTCTGCCTGTTGCAAGACGAAGGTGACCAGAAGCGTAGTCTTCGATAGGACTAGCTATCCCCCTTTTATTCTGGCATTCTGCAGTTCAGTCCACCGATATGGCCCTTTACACATATACCCATGCATATGTAGTGTAGTTCCTTGCTTGCGAGTACTTTGGATGAGTACTCACGGTTGCTTTCTTCCCCTTTTTCCCCTTTTCCTTTCTTTCTGGTTGTCGCAACCAGATGCTGGAGCCCTGGAGCCAGACGCCACCGTCGACGACGACCCCTACTACACCGGAGGTGCCTACTACTACGTGCAGCCCGCTGACGACGACCTGGAGTAGTTTAGGAGGATCCCAGGCAGGAGGCCTGCGCCTCTTTCGATCTGTATCCCAGTTTGTGCTAGCCTTCTTAAGGCAATCTTGTTTAACTTATGTCTGTACTCAGATATTGTTGCTTCCGCTGACTCGTCTATAATCGAGCACTTGTATTCGAGCCCTCGAGGCCCCTGGCTTGTATTATGATGCTTGTATGACTTATTTTATTTGTAGAGTTGTGTTGTGATATCTTCCCGTGAGTCCCTGATCTGATCGTACACATTTGCGTGCATGATTAGTGTACGATTGAATCGGGGGCGTCACAGCTGGTCACCAGCAACCAGGGGGGAGTTCAGCCAACACTCGGACACCTCTAGTGTGCATGCATGTCTAGCACATAGATGGGCCGGGACATTGGCGTTTCTCTTTACATGACGAATAGAGAAAACATAAAAATTTGTAGCTAAACCCTCAATATCAAGTAACACCGGCGCTATTAGCGAGCGCGTAGTACGGCGCGAGTTCCAAAGTTGGACAACCTCCAAGCTGTCGGTTTCCATCTCGACTCGCACATAGCCTCGAAGCTGGGCAAAGATCACTCCCTCCCGGAGAGCTAGCGCCTCCGCCACCAGTGGGTCAGTAATACCCTGGAGTGGCTTACACCAGGCACCGAGGAATGAAACAGAAGTTCTGGCAACGCCTCCCAGCCCGCATGCACTGGCCTCCACTGACAAGCCTGCATCTGTATTAATCTTGATACAATCATTCTCAGGTGGCCGCCATCCATGTCCTGGTAGGATCTTTGCATGTTGGTCCGGTAGTTCCAACAATGCCAAGTCCTCCCTGATCTTCTTCAAAGAAACCATCAGATTCAAACTCGCCCTGTCATGAGTTATATTATTTCTTGAGGTCCAGATCACCCACATGACAGTGATAATTTTCGCCTGATCCCTCTCATCAAATATGGGATCACATAAAATGTCCCTAGGCCACGTTTCTGTGTGGAGTTCCGGGAGCTTGATATGCAGCCACTCCCTTGCCTCCCGCCAGAAAACTATAGCATGTGTGCACTTCACTAGTGCATGGTACAAATCCTCGTCTGCACCAAGACATACTTTGCATGAGCCAGCGTTGCTATGTGTCTGTGCATGAGGGAGCTTCCTGTAGGCAAAATTCCTCTCAGCACTCGCCACCAAAACACTCGCACCCTTGGCACCACTTTTAGCTTCCAAAGTCTAGTCCACAACTGCTTCTGTTTCTCTAGAGATTCTGTAGCCGTCCCTTCCTGAAGAGCAACATGCTCATTCTGTGTCATTAGAGAGCGGTACGCGGATTTAACAGAGTAGTTACCAGACTTTTCAGCGGTCCATGAAACCGAGTCAGGTCCACCACCAATCCTCAAAGGGATATTAAGAATGGCCTCTGCTTCGGGAGCAATGAAATTGAAAGATCATGGATGTCGCCTAGAGGGGGGGGGGGTGAATAGGCATTTTAAAATAATTACAGTTTAGGCTTGAACAAATGCGGAATAAACCTAGCGGTTAATTTGTCAAGCACAAAACCTAAAACAACTAGGCTCACCTATGTGCACCAACAACTTATGCTAACCAAGATAAGCAACTATGTGATGGCAAGATATATGACAAAGAACAATATGGCTATCACAAAGTAAAGTGCATAAGTAAAGGGGCTCGGGTAAGAGATAACTGAGGCACGCGGAGACGACGATGTATCCCGAAGTTCACACCCTTGCGGATGCTAATCTCCGTTTGGAGCGGTGTGGAGGCACAATGCTCCCCAAGAAGCCACTAGGGCCACCGTAATCTCCTCACGCCCTCGCACAATGCAAGATGTTGTGATTCCACCAAGGGACCCTTGAGGGCGGTCACCGAACCCGTACAAATGGCGACCCTTGGGGGCGGTCACCGAACCTATACACTTTGGCAACCCTTGGGGGCGGTCATCGGTACCCGTCAAATTGCTCGGGGCGATCTCCACAACCTAATTGGAGACCCTGACGCTTGCCCAGAGCTTTACACCATAATGATTGAGCTCCGAACACCACCAACCGTCTAGGGCACCAAGGCACCCAAGAGGAACAAGCTCTAGGGTGCCCAAACACCCAAGAGTAATAAGCTTCTCAAACTTCACTTCCACGTATCACCGTGGAGAACTCAAACCGATGCACCAAATGCAATGGCAAGGGCACACGGAGTGCCCAAGTCCTTCTCTCCCAAATCCCACCAAAGCAACTAATGCTAGGGAGGAAAATGAGAGGAAGAACAAAAGAAGAACACGAAGAACTCCAAGATCTAGATCCAAGGGGTTCCCCTCACTTAGAGGAGAAAAGTGATTGGTGGAAACGTGGATCTATATCTCCTCTCTCTTTTCCCTCAAGAACTAGCAAGAATCCATGGAGGGATTGAGAGTTAGCAAGCTCGAAGAAGGTCAACAATGGGGGAAGAACACGAGCTCAAAAGATTAGTCTCAATGGGAAGAAGACCCCCTTTTATTGGTGGGGAGAAAAACCAACCGTTATCCCCTCACTCAGCCCGCACGACGCGGTACTACCACAGGGAGCTGCGGTACTACCGCGGTTGGCTGCGGTACTACCGCCTGTGCAGCTCTGGCCAGATGAAGGCCTGTTGCACAGGGCAACGAGCGGTAGAACAGCCGGAGCGGTACTACTGCGCGCCCCTACGGTACTACCGTAAGGCAGGCAACACTAGGCGTAGAGAAAGCACGGACGTAAAAAATTACTTCCGTCATTACAAGAAATATGTTAACTAGTGACCTTTTGTCAGTGATCCTGGAAGAATTGGTCATAGATCTATGACCATTTCAGACCAATTGGTCAAAAGCTGTTCGAGGGGCTCCAAACCCTAAACCATTGCGACCATTTTGGTCAGAAAGGTCGTAATTTCCTTACACGAAAAGGTCACAAAGCAAACAGTGCTAGTCCGCTGCCTTATTTCTAGTTGTTAATGACCAATATAGATGGTCATAGCCTTGTAGATTGTGGTGGGTTGTGATGACTAGGCGCCATCTCATCAGTTTTGCCTATGTGTCATGTCCATGTGGCGGTTTTTTCCCTAGGTTGTGAAGCAACCTATATTTCTGTTATTCCCAAAATTCCCCAAAAAATCTCATAAATTCTTTGGGTCATATCTTCGTCATATATGTAAAAACCTTCCTTGCCTAGTTCAAAAATAATTCAAAAATATTCATTTTCCTATTCTGATCATAGCAGCACTTTGTGAAGGAAGTACCACTTTGGCATGTCCAAATGGTATCCATTTTCTACAGTGCTTTCCTATGCCCAAATAACCATCCTCCACCAAATGCTAGCTCAATCCATTCATTATTTTGAGCCCAGCTTCAACATTCGTATTTATGTCCAGTGTGGTACTTTGTAAAGCAAGTACCACCTAGGCTCCTCCTTTTGAGGTGAAAATTTGTGAAGACGGTCTTCTTAGTAACTGATCATCCTCAGCCAAAACTCACGCCCATTAGCCATGTGCATTTCCCTTACCACAAATCAAACACTTGGCTGCTTATTCATGTTTGAGCATCGATCGGTCTCCTCGTGAGAATCTTATGTTGTGATTTTATTCCTAGCACCTACCTTGGGAGTGTCCAACCCACTAGACATGCCTAGGCCGCCCAGAACACATGGCAACGCCACGGTCATGCGGTGACCACGCAGCGGGCATGCGAGCTTACGCGCTCTAGAGTTGGGGCCCTCGACCACCATCCAAACCTCGATGTCTCGCCATCAAACCATGTATTTATGATTAAATAGATACTTATTTACCTATAAATGATTTTTGGAAAAAATAAAGAGCAAACTATGAGGCAGCTGCAGTTCAAATTTGACCCGTTTCCAACTGAATCGACGACAATTTTTCTTTTTCACCAGAGGTGGATCAAAACTTTTTTCACCCAACCATTTTGTCAATTGTGCATTATATATGGCCTAGTATTTTATAAAATTGATTTGGTCCATTTTTGCAACAATTATTTGGTAGTTCCTTCACAAAAAACCTCATTTTGAGCACTCAGAAAATGAAAAATGAATTTTCCGTGCAAAGAAAATGAAAACTTCCTTAGGCAACATTGTTTGGAATTCCAAGATGTACCCTTGTGCACAATATGAGATCATTTGAACAAACTATGCCATGAATGTGGCCATAAGATTGATCATTTGGCTTGAAAGCCATTGATCTCCACACGTGATAGCTCGTTTCTGAGAACACTTTTTTAAAATAATTGTCGTATTACAAGTTTGTTATTTTTCCTGGGAACTTGGCCACATATAATGACACAATGTGAAGGTTTCCCAATTTTTTGAATTTTTTTGAATTTTTTATGCCCGTTTCAAAATGCGGTCAAAACGGCGGAAATGACCGTTCCTAGCTAGTGGTTGAATCTTGGAATTTTTTTGGTGTTTCTCTGATTAAATAGGTACTTATGTACCTAGAAATGAGTTTTGGAAAAAATAAATAGCAAACTATGAGGCACCTGCAGTTCAAATTTGACCCGCTTCCAACTGAATCGACGACAATTTGTCTTTTTCATCAGAGGTGGATCAAAACTTTTGACACCCAACCATTTTGTCAATTTTGCATTAAATATGGCCTAGTATTTTATAAAATTGATTTGGTCCTATTTCGCAACAATTATTTGGTAGTTCCTTCACAAAAAAACCTCCTTTTGGGCACTCAGAAAATGAAAAATGAATTTTCCGTGCAAAGAAAATGAAAACTTCCTTAGGCAACATTGTTTGGAATTCAAAGATGTACCCTTGTGCACAATATGAGATCATTTGAACAAACTATGCCATGAATGTGGCCATAAGATTGATCATTTGGCTTGAAAGCCATTGATCTCCACACGTGATAGCTCGTTTCTGAGAACACTTTTTTTAAAATAATTGCCGTATTACAAGTTTGTTATTTTTCCTGGAAACTTGGCCACATATAATGACACAATGCGAAGGTTTCCCAATTTTTTGATTTTTTTTGAATTTTTTATGCCCGTTTCAAAATGCGGTCAAAACGGCGGGAATGACCGTTCCTAGCTAGCGGTTGAATCTTGAAATTTTTTTGGTGTTTCTCTGATTAAATAGGTACTTATGTACCTAGAAATGATTTTTGGAAAAAATAAATAGCAAACTATGAGGCACTTGCAGTTCAAATTTGACCCGCTTCCATCTGAATCGGCGGGAATTTGTCTTTTTCACCAGAGGTGGATCAAAACTTTTTACACCCAACCAATTGGTCAATTATGCATTAAATATGACCTAGTATTTTAGAAAAATTATTTGGTCCAATTTCGCAACAATTATTTGGTAGTTCCTTCACAAAAAAACCTCCTTTTGGGCACTCGGAAAATGTAAAATGATTTTTCCATGCAAAGAAAATGAAAACTTCCTTAGGCAACATTGTTTGGAATTCCAAGATGTACCCTTGTGCACAATATGAGATCATTTGAACAAACTATGCCATGAATGTGGCCATAAGATTGATCATTTGGCTTGAAAGCCATTGATCTCCACACGTAATAGCTCGTTTCTGAGAACACTTTTTTAAAATAATTGCCGTATTACAAGTTTGTTATTTTTCCTGGAAACTTGGCCACATATAATGACACAATGCAAAGGTTTCCCAAACTTTTGAATTTTTTTGAATTTTTTATACCCGTTTCAAAATGCGGTCAAAACGGCGGGAATGTCCGTTCCTAGCTAGCGGTTGAATCTTGGAATTTTTTTGGTGTTTCTCTGATTAAATAGGTACTTATGTACCTAGAAATGATTTTTGGAAAAAATAAATAGCAAACTATGAGGCACTTGCAGTTCAAATTTGACCCGCTTCCATCTGAATCGACGAGAATTTGTCTTTTTCACCAGAGGTGGATCAAAACTTTTTACACCCAACCATTTGGTCAATTATGCATTAAATATGACCTAGTATTTTAGAAAAATTATTTGGTCCAATTTCGCAACAATTATTTGGTAGTTCCTTCACAAAAAAACCTCTTTTTGGGCACTCGGGAAATGAAAAATGAATTTTCCGTGCAAAGAAAATGAAAAGTTCCTTAGGCAACATTATTTGGAATTCCAAGATGTACCCTTGTGCACAATATGAGATCATTTGAACAAACTATGCCATGAATGTGGCCATAAGATTGATCATTTGGCTTGAAAGCCATTGATCTCCACACGTGATAGCTCGTTTCTGAGAACACTTTTTTAAAATAATTGCCGTATTACAAGTTTGTTATTTTTCCTGGAAACTTGGCCACATATAATGACAAAATGCAAAGGTTTCCCAATTTTTTGAATTTTTTTGAATTTTTTATGCCCGTTTCAAAATGCGGTCAAAACGGCGGGAATGACCGTTCCTAGCTAGTGGTTGAATCTTGGATTTTTTTGGCGTTTCTCTGATTAAATAGCTACTTATGTACCTAGAAATGATTTTTGGAAAAACTAAATAGCAAACTATGAGGCACTTGCAGTTCAAATTTGACCCGCTTCCAGCTGAATCGGCGGGAATTTGTCTTTTTCACCAGAGGTGGATCAAAACTTTTTACACCCAACCATTTGGTCAATTATGCATTAAATATGTCCTAGTATTTTAGAAAATTGATTTGGTACAATTTTACAATAATTATTTGTTAGGTCCTTCACAAAAAAAACTCATTTTTGGCACTCGGAAAATGATTAAAAATTGGTAGAAAGATCAGAAATGCTTGCAAATTGGTCCTCATCCATAAAATTCAGTATAGCTACTTCACAAAATCACTCTATTTTTAGTACTTCAAAACTATTTTAAATCACTGATTTTCTAAATCAATGAGAACTCTTCCCACGGATCGATGACATGGCGTCCATCTATCCATCCATCCATCTCTACATCCCACATCCATCCATCCACCCGCAGCCCAAACCCTAGCTCAGATCGCCCTCTTCCCCCCATCTCATCGCTGCCGCCGCCCCCCTCTCGATCCACTCCTCTCCCTGCCCACCGCACCCTTCCGCCCCGACCGCCCCGACCCGACCCAAACCCTAGCTCACCCACCGCCCCGACCTCCGCTCCGCTCCAGGCCATCGTCATCCAACCTCATCGCCGGCAGCCCCTCCCCTCTCCTCCTAGATCCACTCGGGCTACTCATGTCATGGCCAAATCCGGCAGGAATTC
>NW_021210783.1:0-2624 GCF_002162155.2 Triticum dicoccoides | reverse complement strand
CTTCCCGCCCCGCCGCCTCACCTACACCAGTCGCCTCCTCCTCTCCCCTCCCCCACACGCCGGCCGCCCCGCGCCTCCGCGACCCACCGCCGGCGCCGGTGGAGGAGGCCGCCGCCGCGGCCGTGGAGGAGTACGAGGCACCTCCGCTCAGGCTCCTCGACCCGCAGCAAGAGGACGAGCCCTACCCGGACGAGGTGATTTCCCAGCACTGCATTGTGTCTTTCCCTCCCTCCCTCGTTATACGTTGCTGACGCTGCTTGGGCAATGGTGTTTGTGTGCAGATGGAGGCGGCGGACCCTGACTTCTACGGGATCGGATACACCTGGATGATGCACGCCTACGGGGTCGAGTTCCTCGAGGGCCCCGACAGCATGGGCGTCTACGCCTCCCGGGACGTCGACCCGCTCCGCCGAGCCAGGGTGAGCCGCTGACCGCCATTTCCATTCCCTGCCAATGTCCATGTTTCAAGTTGGACATACCACTTGCATTCAGTGTGTACTGTATAGTAAGGAACTATGTAATTTACTGATCACTGGCCGATGAAGTAAATTAGTTATGTCAGTCTTGTGTCAAACGTATTGTCTTACAGCTGCACCTTGGATTGATGGCTCATGTTTCAGTTCTTAAAATTAGCACCCGGTGTCTCAGTGTCATCTGGGACTTCGATATTCTAACGGCCAGTGGTACTTCTCCAAAATGACAACTCTAATTGTATGGTTCACGCGCAAGCTGGATCAGATGGAACAACAGGCATGTGTCAACAGATTAGTATTAGTTAGTTTTCTTGCTGGCTGCTGCTGCTGGTGGTTTGGTTGCTAGCTGCTGCTTTAGCTGCTTTCTTTGGTTCCTGGCTTACTGATTTTGCTAGGTGCTGCCATTTGCTTGCTATTGCTGCTTGCTGCTAGCTGCTACTGCTAGCTAATGCTGCTTGTGCTTGCTGCTAGTTGCTACCTAGTAGCTACTACCTTATAAATTGTAACTGTAAAAATCATGTAATTTCTAACTTTTTCCATATTGTTCATTGATGTTTGTGCCCTGTTATTTTTGTACTGATGGTAGGATTTCTGTGTTAAACCTAGGCACGTTGTTCTTTGTTTATCTCCATTGTTTCCCAGGTAGCTAGTTATCTGTCTGACTCCATTTCCTGTCAAAATTTGTTGTTCCACCAATAGTTTTTGCACAACACTTCTTGTATCAAGTTTTGATATAAATCTGTCATGCAGGTGTATGGAAGCACAAGAAGAGTGATGTCCATGAAGACTATGGTCTCCTTGTTAGCGAGCCAGCCATGACTCGTCCGACATTTAGTGACACCGATGGTTCCCTAGCTAATAACTTGATTGTGGATTTAATTTTCCACTCCAACTGCATTTTGTGCTGTATGCCCTATCACATATATCCCAAGAATGTTGCATCGACTCTATTTGACATTTGTAACCTCATATTCAGTTATTCACCTCTCACTTTCTGGATAAGTTTTCTAAACCTTCTGTTCACTGCAAACAATTGCTTAGGATGAAGATTGTTCTTCTATCTAGTTCATATGCATGATCATTTGTTTTGTGAAGGCATGCTTTTAACCTTTCGAGTCAGGCATGCATAAATTACCTTCCCTATCGCATATAAAGTTCTGTTAAAACAAGGTAGAAGCATTTTTCTCATCTACGCTGCGTGTCTATATATAGCAGCACCGTTTTAGTTGTTCTGTAGGTTATTAGTAGAATTCAACTAGCCAATTAACAAGTGAACTCACTATGCATTTGCTGAATCCATATTTGGAAAGTTCACTGACCCTGCTACTATAACAAACTGCTGGTGGTGGCTCTTTCCAAGGTAGTACATGCATCATCAGTCCTATATAGCTGTTGCTCATATACTCATCAGTCCTATATAGTTGCTGCTCATATACTCATCAGTCTTATATAGCTACATGAGTGATATATACTACTTGCCTGCTGCTGTATCATATTGCTTACTTTTTTACATCAGATCAACTATGAAGAGAACTGGTGGTGGTTAGGGTGTTCTGGTGCTTATGTAATCTTCTTTCAGGCCTTTCGAGATAGAGTTCTTTAGCTGACAAGTTTAGCAAATGCTGTAGTGCTTATGGTTTAGTTTTACACTTGCGTAAAAATGAATGGCTGCTACTGCTTCTAGTTTTAGGTTGGGATGAGATGCATGTTGGGTTTCGTAGTAATTTCAAAAATTTTCCTACGCGCACACAGGATCATGTGATGCATAGCAACGAGAGGAGAGTGTTGTCTACGTACCCAACGCAGACCGACTGCGGAAGCAATGACACGACGTAGAGGAAGTAGTCGTACGTCTTCACGATCCAACCGATCAAGCACCGAAACTACGGCACCTCCGAGTTCGAGCACACGTTCAGCTCGATGACGATCCCCGGACTCCGATCCAGCAAAGTGTCGGGGAAGAGTTTCGTCAGCACGACGGCGTGGTGACGATCTTGATGAACTACAGCAGCAGGGCTTCGCCTAAACTCCGCTACAGTATTATCGAGGAATATGGTGGCAGGGGGCACCGCACACGGCTAAGGAATCGATCACGTGGATCAACTTGTGTCAACTTGTGTGTTTAGAGGTGCCCCTGCCTCCGTATATAAA
>NW_021210782.1:0-1384 GCF_002162155.2 Triticum dicoccoides | reverse complement strand
AGTCTATTTGCAATTACCTTGGATGCTATCTTGTATAACACATTGCACAAACTGATAGGTCTATACTGAGATAAAGCAGTGGGGCTTGTTACCTTGGGTATGAGCACCAAAACCGTATCATTGATGCATTCCGGACTCTCCTCCCTCCGGACAATACTCAAGATAATTTTTGTTACCTCCTCTCCACACACATCCCAGTGTCTTTGGTAAAAATGAGCCGGGAAACCATCGGGCCCCGGCGCTTTTGTTGGAAACATCTGAAAGAGGGCGGTCTTAACCTCCTCATTCGTATAAGGGGCACACAATGAGGCATTCATCTCTGCTGACACCTTCCTCGGAACATGATCAAGTACTGCATCCATGTTTTGAACACCCTCCGAAGTGTACAGATTGTGATAGAATTCATTGGCCAACGCCCGTAGTTCAGCCGGATCATCAACCACTACCCCGAGGGAATTTTGGAGGGCTTTTATCATGTTTTTCTTCCTTCGGATACTGGCTCGTAGATGAAAAAACTTCGTGTTGCGATCGCCCGCAGTGAGCCATTCTATCCTGGATCTTTGCCTCCACATAACTTCCTCATGATGATACACCTCGATCAAATTTTGGTTTATTTTCAACTCATTATGTGAGGGAGCTATCCTTGCTGGATCGGCCCGCAGATCTTCCAACTCCTTCTTAAGCCTCTTTATTTCCTTCCGGACGCTGCCGAAAGTGTCTCTGCTCCATTTAACTAGGCCCTGTGAGATGGTTTGCAGTTTTTGTTTCAAATCCTCCACCGACAGACATGGAGGGCTAGCTTCCCAATCTGCTAGAACCACATCCTTAAAACCTTCATGTGATTCCCACATCACCTCGTATTTAAAAGATTTCTGTGCTTGCAACCGATCTGTATCTCTGAACTCCACCAAAATCGGTGCGTGATCCGACGTGGCGCATGTGAGATGTGAAACCGAGGCCATAGGAAACTTGTTCATCCATCCCGCATTAGCTAATGCTCTGTCCAACCTGCATCTTGTGTAGCTTCCTCCAACAACTTTTTTCTCAAAGGTCCAAAAGTGCCCCGAGTAGCCCAAATCTTGCAACATGCAAATATCTATAGTATCTCGGAATGCTTGTATTTGAGCATTACTCCGCTGCCCAACCCCCGCATGCTCTTCCGGACGTAACACTTCGTTGAAATCACCCACGCACAACCACGGCAAGGAGCTCAAAGTACTGATATTCTTCAAAACTGTCCAGGTTTGGTGCCTCAAATTTGTTTGTGCTTCCCCATATACACATGTCAGCCTCCACCTATCCTGGTTCTGTTCCTCGACCAAAACATCCAAGTGATAATCAGAGTAACCAAAAATCTCAACATTTATTGAATTATTCCAAAACA
>NW_021210781.1:0-963 GCF_002162155.2 Triticum dicoccoides | reverse complement strand
GGCAATGACAGGTCATGCAGAGGAAATGGGTTCAACTATCGTAGCACACAGCAGTTTGAAACGCGTTGTCTTAATGCAGTAAAAGAGAGCAGGAGCGAGAACATGGGATTGTATCGATATGATCAAATGGTTGGTTGCTTGCCTGATGGTTCGATGCACTGATACGGTTCTTCGTTAGGGTAATCACGGTACTCCTCGGGGACAGAACCTGTCGCAAAGGGCATCGATACACAAGCATCACCAAACAATGTGCAACAATATGATGCATGCATGAAACATGGCAATATGAGTGTATTGGGCTAATGCAACTAAAGCCAGAAGGGTTTGAACAAATTTGAATCAAAGATTCAAATTCCAAATTCAAATATGGCCTTTTTAAGTGCCTTTTCTTGTTCTGCTTAAAACATCAATTTAACTTGTTTGATCATGCATGAAAATAGTACAGATGGATAGATTGGATTTTCTGATCAGTTTTCATATATAATTTGTCCAATTTGGAGTTACAGAATAAAAGTTATGAATTTTTGAAGTTTAAATAATATTCTGGAATTTCCTGATTTAAATTAAATCCAGAAAATCAATTACTGCGTCAGCCTGACGTCAGTGTGACGTCAGCAGGTCAACGGAACTGGTCCAGGTCAAACCTGACAGTGGGTCCCGCATGTCAGGGTGATTATTTTAATTAAAACTTAATTAAAACTAATCCTGTTTAATTAACAGGGCTGGGCCCCACCTGTCATTGACTCAGGGGAGTCAACCAGGGCCCACCCGTGGTCAAAGTCAAAGTCGGCTGCCGGCGTTTAGTCGCCGGCGAGCCCGACGCGGCGGCGGAAGTGGTTTTGGTCATTTCGGCCACCAGAGGGGCCGCGGAGACCACCGGAGTGGAGCTGAGGCCAACCCGCAGCTCTTGGCGGGGCCCGTTGGGGTCGGGGTGGCCGGAGTCGACGGCGGCGAGCTCGGCTG
>NW_021210780.1:0-1080 GCF_002162155.2 Triticum dicoccoides | reverse complement strand
GATTGAATCGAGGGCGTCACAAGTTGGTATCAGAGCCGACTGCCTGTAGGTAGCCCCCTTTCCAACTCCTTGGCCGAAGTTGAGTCTAGTCACTGAAAACTTTTACTAACATTGGATGTGTGGCTTACGGGCCCACGTTGCTATTGGGTGGTATTAGCATCTTTTACTCCTCGTCTATACTCTGGGACTTTGAACTCTCTTCTACTCGGGTTAAATGAATTTACTAACATTAGGATCCCGTGACCACATTCACCCCGAAGTTGGATGAAGCCATAGTTATTCCTTAGAATAGCTTTTTGAGTAGTGCACACCCTGTCGTGTTGACTACGGAGTGGAATCCATCGTACCTCCTTCATTATGCATGTTTTCATCATGACTGATCCTTATCTTTGCAAATGCTCAATGCTGAACTACCCCTGTTACATGTTAGCAGGATGGTTAGACCCGCTGGTCGTGGCTGTGGTGCCAACGACCCACCACCGCCTGAATTCTTTACTGGAATGAGGCAACAATTTGAGTTAACTCGCCAGTTCATGGAAGGAATGATGGCTCAGTTTCCTCGTCCGAACATGAATCAACATCCAACCCGAGTAACTCTGCAGGACTTCAGGCGCCTCAACCCATCTATCTACCGCAGCTCAACTCAACCCCTTGATGCTGATGACTGGCTCCGCGACATCACATATGAAATGGAGTCTGCTAGTGTTGCCCCTGCCAGCTATGTCACCTTCGCATCTTTCTTTCTGAAGGGTCCTGCTGCTCAATGGTGGGACAGCCACAGGCGTACCCTACCTGCTGGAACGGTCATTACTTGGCCGGATTTCCAAGCTGCCTTCCGTGCCCGTTTCATTCCTCAGGGAACCATGGACAGGAAGAAGCGAGAGTTCCGCAACCTCACCCAAGGCAACAAGACTGTAGATGCTTATCAACGGGAATTTCTGGACTTGTCACGTTATGCTGAAGAAGACATTGCAACTGATGCTCGTAAGCAAGAAAAGTTTCGTGATGGACTTCACCCAGATATCAAGCTAGCACTGCTCATTCATGACTTTGCCGACTTCGCCACCTTGGTGAACAAGG
>NW_021210779.1:0-1474 GCF_002162155.2 Triticum dicoccoides | reverse complement strand
TTTCGAAAGAAACTCCTTCTCTAGAAATGATCCATTCTTAGCAACGAATGTTTTGCCTTCGGATCTGTGATAGAAGGTGTACCCAACAGTTTCCTTTGGGTATCCTATGAAGACACATTTCTCCGATTTGGGTTCGAGCTTATCAGGTTGAAGCTTTTTCACATAAGCATCGCAGCCCCAAACTTTAAGAAACGACAACTTTGGTTTCTTGCCAAACCACAGTTCATAAGGCGTCGTCTCAACGGATTTTGATGGTGCCCTATTTAACGTGAATGCGGCCGTCTCTAAAGCATATCCCCAAAATGATAGCGGTAAATCAGTAAGAGACATCATAGATCGCACCATATCTAGTAAAGTACGATTACGACGTTCGGACACACCATTACGCTGTGGTGTTCCGGGTGGCGTGAGTTGCGAAACTATTCCACAGTTTTTCAAATGTACACCAAACTCGTAACTCAAATATTCTCCTCCAGGATCAGATCGTAGAAACTTTATTTTCTTGTTACGATGATTTTCAACTTCACTCTGAAATTCTTTGAACTTTTCAAATGTTTCAGACTTATGTTTCATTAAGTAAATATACCCATATCTGCTTAAATCATCTGTGAAGGTGAGAAAATAACGATATCCGCCACGAGCCTCAATATTCATCGGGCCACATACATCGGTATGTATGATTTCCAACAAATCTGTTGCTCTCTCCATAGTACCGGAGAACGGTGTTTTAGTCATCTTGCCCATGAGGCACGGTTCGCAAGTACCAAGTGATTCATAATCAAGTGGTTCCAAATGTCCATCGGTATGGAGTTTCTTCATGTGCTTTATACCGATATGACCTAAACGACAGTGCCACAAATAAGTTGCACTTTCATTATCAACTCTGCATCTTTTGGCTTCAACATTATGAATATGTGTATTACTACTATCGAGATTCAATAAAAATAGACCACTCTTCAAGGGTGCATGACCATAAAAGATATTACTCATATAAATAGAACAACCATTATTCTATGATTTAAATGAATAACCGTCTCGCATTAAACAAGATCCAGATATAATGTTCATGCTCAACGCTGGCACCAAATAACAATTACTTAGGTCTAATATTAATCCCGAAGGTAGATGTAGAGGTAGCGTGCCGACTGCGATCACATCGACTTTGGAACCGTTTCCCACGCGCATCGTCACCTCGTCCTTTGCCAGTGCCCGCTTATTCTGTAGTCCCTGTTTCGAGTTGCAAATATTAGCAACAGAACCAGTATCAAATACCCAGGTGCTACTGCGAGCTCTAGTAAGGTACACATCAATAACATGTATATCACATATACCTTTGTTCACCTTGCCATCCTTCTTATCCGCCAAATACTTGGGGCAGTTCCGCTTCCAGTGACCAGTCTGCTTGCAGTAGAAGCACTCAGTTTCAGGCTTAGGTCCAGACTTAGGTTTCTTCTCTTGAGCAGCAACTTGCTTG
>NW_021210778.1:0-1902 GCF_002162155.2 Triticum dicoccoides | reverse complement strand
TAGCTGCATCTAGGAGATGACATAGAGATTTGTAAAGCACACACGGATCTGAAAGGTTCAGACCCGTTGACTATAACCTCTCTCACAAGCATAACATGATCAAACCCAGAACTCATCGAGTGTTAATCACATGGTAAATGTGAACTAGATTATTGACTCTAGTAAACTCTTTGGGTGTTAGTCACATGGGGATGTGACCTTGAGTGTTAATCACATATCGATGTGAACTAGATTATTAACTCTAGTGCAAGTGGGAGACTGTTGGAAATATGCCCTAGAGGCAATAATAAATTGATTGTTATTATATTTCCTTGTTCATGATAATCGTTTATTATCCATGCTTGAATTGTATTGATGGGAAACTTAGATACATGTGTGGATACATAGACAACACCATGTCCCTAGTAAGCCTCTAGTTGACTAGCTCGTTAATCAATAGATGGTTACGGTTTCCTGACCATGGACATTGGATGTCGTTGATAACGGGATTACATCATTAGGAGAATGATGTGATGGACAAGACCCAATCCTAAGCCTAGCACAAGATCATGTAGTTCGTATGCTAAAGCTTTTCTAATGTCAAGTATCATTTCCTTAGACCATGAGATTGTGCAACTCCCGGATACCGTAGGAGTGCTTTGGGTGTGCCAAACATCACAACGTAACTGGGTGGCTATAAAGGTACACTACGGGTATCTCTGAAAGTGTCTGTTGGGTTGGCACGAATCGAGATTGGGATTTTGTCACTCCGTGTAAACGGAGAGGTATCTCTGGGCCCACTCGGTAGGACATCATCATAATGTGCACAATGTGACCAAGGGGTTGATCACGGGATGATGTGTTACGGAACGAGTAAAGAGACTTGCCGGTAACGAGATTGAACAAGGTATCGGTATACCGACGATCGAATCTCCGGCAAGTACCATACCGCTAGACAAAGGGAATTGTATACGGGATCGATTGAGTCCTTGACATCGTGGTTCATCCGATGAGATCATCGTGGAACATGTGGGAGCCAACATGGGTATCCAGATCCCGCTGTTGATTATTGACCGGAGAACGTCTCGGTCATGTCTGCATGTCTCCCGAACCCGTAGGGTCTACACACTTAAGGTTCGATGACGCTAGGGTTATAAAGGAAGTTTGTATGTGGTTACCGAATGTTGTTAGGAGTCCCGGATGAGATCCCGGAAGTCACGAGGAGTTCCGGAATGGTTCGGAGGTAAAGATTTATATATAGGAAGTCATGTTTCGGCCATCGGGACAAGTTTCGGGGTCATCGGTATTGTACCGGGACCACCGGAAGGGTCCCGGGGGCCCACCGGGTGGGGCCACCTGCCCCGGGGGGCCACATGGGCTGTAGGGGGTGCGCCTTGGCCTACATGGGCCAAGGGCACCAGACCCAAGAGGCCCATGCGCCTAAGGAACCCTAGAGGGAAGAGTCCTCAAGGGGGAAGGCACCTCCGAGGTGCCTTGGGGAGGATGGACTCCTCCCCCCCTCTTAGCCGCACCCTTTCCTTGGAGGAAGGGGCAAGGCTGCACCTCCCCCCTCTCCCCTGCCCCTATATATAGTGGAGGGGAGGGAGGGCATCGATACCTGAGCCCTTGGCGCCTCCCTCCCTCCCGTGACACCTCCTCCTCTCCCGTAGGTGCTTGGCGAAGCCCTGCAGGATTGCCACGCTCCTCCATCACCACCACGCCGTTGTGCTGCTGCTGGATGGAGTCTTCCTCAACCTCTCCCTCTCTCCTTGCTGGATCAAGGCGTGGGAGACATCGTCGAGCTGTACGTGTGTTGAACGCGGAGGTGCCGTCCGTTCGGCACTAGGATCATCGGTGATCTGAATCACGACGAGTACGACTCCATCAACCCCGTTCACTTGAACGCTTCCGCTTAGCGATCTA
>NW_021210777.1:0-2144 GCF_002162155.2 Triticum dicoccoides | reverse complement strand
TGGCTATCCTAAACTACGACTGCAAGCGACTCTTTTGAGGTGGCGCACACGAGTCCACATATTCACCATATCAATACACCACTATGGATCCGCTCCCGTCTCCCTACGAGAACGCCATCCATAGCACTCACGCTTATCTTGCGTATTTTAGAGTATCCACTTTCACTTGTCTATGAACTGATATAAGCAACCCAGAGGTCCTTTTCCGTGGACACGGCTATTCGAATAGATTAGGTTAACCCTGCAGGGGTGTACTTCTTCACACACGCTCTCACCACTTACCGCCGTTTACACGACATGTACTCGGCAACCTTCAAGCGGAAGCCCAACGTGGGTGTCGGCCACGGCCTGCCTAAACACTCAAGTCTCTAGTCCAGGTTTATCGCCTATTCGGGTTCCATCCATGAGGAGATCCGGCCGGAGTTTCGCTCACAGCCCCAAACAATGTGTACAGGGTTCCGTGACACCAAACGGGTGCCCGGTTTACCCGGCCACGTGCCTACCGCATCACAGCCCACGCCTACGGTCAGCGCTGTCCACGGCCTCCAGCATACTACAAACACCAGAGCTACTTGCAACTCCTGGACAGAGGACAAGGGTGATTAAGAAGCCGAGAGGGTCCATTGGTTTCGGGCCCAATGCGTGGTAGTAGCTGAATCATGGATCACAAACACAGAACTCAGTTCCTGAGGACGGCTGCAATGAGACAACCCACCATGTACTCCTACATGGCCTCTCACCGCTACCTTTACCAAATCGTGTTCACACACTTAGCTCACACACAGTAGGACATGTTCACACACCTCTGATTCATCCCCGATGAATCAGACCTGACTCAACTCTAAGCAGTAGTAGGCATGACAAACAAACATGAATGAGTAGGCACAACAGGGCTCAAACAACTCCTACTCATGCTAGTGGGTTTCATCTATTTACTGTGGAATGATAGGTCATGCAAAGGATAAAGGGGTTCAGCTACCGCAGCAAGTAACAGATGAATCGATGTTGTCCTAATGCAGTAAAAGAGAGCAGGAGCGAGAGAGTAGGATTGTATCGGAATGAACAAGGGGGTTTTGCTTGCCTGGCACTTTTGAAGATAACATTGAGTCTTCATCAGTGTCAACGATCACATCATCGGTATCACGTCTATCGAGAGGGGACAAATACCGGCAACACAAAGGGAACACAATCAATGCAATGCACAATATGATGCATGATCATGACATGGCAAAATGAATGTGTGTTGGGCTAATGCAACTAAAACCAGATTAAATGGAGTTGGTTTGAATACAAGATTCAAATTTAAACTCCATATGTGATTATTTAAATGCCCTTTATATGATTTGTGCTAAACAGCAGCTATAAGTTGTTCTAACATGCATGAAAATGGTACAGATGGATTCCTTGAATTTTTCTGATAATTTTTCATATATAATTTATTTCATTTGGAGTTACGGTTAATTTTCTATGATTTTTAGAAGTTTATATAATTTTCTGGATTTTCTGAATTATTTTAGAAAATGATTATCTGCGTCATCATTGCGTCATGCTGACCTCAGCAGGTCAACAGACCGGGTCCAGGTCAAACCTGACACTGGGACCCACATGTCAGTGTGATTAGCTTAATTAAAATTAATTAAACTAATCCTAATAGTTAACAGGGCTGGGCCCCACCTGTCATTGACTCAGGAGAGTCAACCGGGGCCCACCCGTGGTCAAAGTCAAAGTCGGCTGCCGGCATTTAGCCGCCGGCGAGCCCGACGCGGCGGCGAGAGTGGTTTTGGCCACTCCGGCGACCAAATGGGCCGTGGAGGGCATCTAGGAGGAGCTGGGGACGAGCCGAAGCTCTTGGTGGAGTCAGTTGCGCTCGGGGCGGCCGGAATCGGTGCCGGCGGCGAGCGAGGCGGCGGCCGGAGCTTCGGGTTCGAGCGGGGCGAGGCCACAGAGGACGGGAGGGATGGTTAAGGGGCTCGCCGAGCTCCTGAGGATGCTAGGAGCACGGTGCCGTGCTCGGTTTCGAGCCTTGCTGTCTGCAGTGACGGCGGCGACATCGCCGGCGGAGCCGAGCTCGCGGCTCCGGTGGGATCGGGGCTACAGGGCACAATCGAAGGGGGGAAGAGGGAGGGGAGGCGTAGGAGCTCACA
>NW_021210776.1:0-1215 GCF_002162155.2 Triticum dicoccoides | reverse complement strand
GACTTTTCCTTATGTCATTAAACACAAGAAGGGAAAAGAAAATGTTATTGCTGATGCATTGTCTCGCCGCTATACTATGCTTTCACAACTTGACTTCAAAATATTTGGTTTGGAGACCATCAAAGATCAATATGTGCATGATGCTGATTTTAAAGATGTAATGCAGAATTGTAAAGAAGGAAGAATGTGGAACAAGTTCGTCGTTAATGATGGATTTGTGTTTCGTGCTAACAAGCTATGCATTCCAGCTAGCTCCGTTCGTCTTTTGTTGTTGCAGGAGGCGCATGGAGGAGGATTAATGGGACACTTTGGCGTGAAGAAGACGGAGGACGTACTTGCTACACATTTCTTTTGGCCAAAGATGAGACGGGATGTTGAGCGTTTTATTGCTTGCTGCACTACATGTCAAAAAGCTAAGTCACGACTCAATCCTCATGGTTTATATATGGCTTTGCCTGTACCTAGTGTTCCTTGGGAGGATATATCTATGGACTTTGTTTTAGGTTTACCTCGAACAAAGAAGGGGAAGGATAGCATATTTGTTGTCGTGGATAGATTCTCGAAAATGGCACACTTTATACCATGTCATAAAAGCGATGATGCTGTTAATGTTGCTGATTTGTTCTTTCGTGAAATTATTCGCTTGCATGGTGTGCCAAATACTATTGTTTCATATCGTGATACTAAATTTCTTAGCCACTTTTGGAGATGTTTATGGGCTAAGTTGGGGACTAAACTGCTTTTTAGTACTACTTGTCACCCCCAAACTGATGGACAAACTAAAGTAGTCAATAGAACATTGTCTACTATGCTTAGGGCTGTTTTGAAGAATAATAAGAAAATGTGGGAGGAATGCTTGCTTCATATTGAATTTGCTTATAATCGTTCATTGCATTCTACTACTAAGATGTGCCCTTTTGAAGTTGTGTATGGTTTCCTACCTCGTGCACCTATTGATTTGTTGCCTCTTCCATCTTCGGAGAAGGTTAATTTTGATGCTAAACAACGTGCTGAATTGATTTTAAAAATGCATGAGTTAACTAAGGAAAACATTGAGCGTATGAATGCTAAATATAAACTTGCTAGAGATAAGGGTAGAAAACATGTTGTGTTTGCACCTGGAGATCTTGTTTGGTTACATTTGCGTAAGGATAGATTTCCTGATTTGCGCAAATCAAAGTTAATGCGACGTGCTGATGGTCCCTTTAAGGTGTT
>NW_021210775.1:0-1058 GCF_002162155.2 Triticum dicoccoides | reverse complement strand
ATGGAGTTTCTTCATGCGCTTTACACCAATATGACCTAAACGGCAGTGCCATAAATAAGTTGCACTATCATTATTAACTTTACATCTTTTGGTTTCAATATTATGAATATGTGTATCACTAAGATCGAGATCCAATGAACTATTTTCATTGGGTGTGTAACCATATAAAGTTTTATTCATGTAAACAGAACAACAATTTATTCTTTTACTTAAATGAATAACCGTATTACAATAAACATGATCAAATCATATTCATGCTCAACGCAAACACCAAATAACACTTATTTAGTTTCAACACTAATCCCGTAATTATAGGGAGTGTGCGATGATGATCATATCAATCTTGGAACCACTTCCAACACACATCGTCACTTCACCCTTAACTAGTCTCTGTTTATTCTGCAACTCCCGTTTCGAGTTACTAATCTTAGCAACTGAACTAGTATCAAATACTTAGGGTTTGCTATACACACTAGTAAGTACACATCAATAACATGTATATCAAATATACTTATGTTCACTTTGCCATCCTTCTTATCCGCCAATCACTTGGGGTGATTCCGTTTCCGGTGACCAGTCCCTTTGCAGTAGAAGCACTTAGTCTCAGGCTTAGGACCAGACTTGGGCTTCTTCACTTGAGCAGCAACTTGCTTGCCATTCTTCTTGAAGTTCCCCTTCTTCCCTTTGCCCTTTTCTTGAAACTAGTGGTCTTATCAACCATCAACACTTGATGTTTTTCTTGATTTCTACCTTCATTGATTTCATCATCACGAAGAGCTTGGGAGTTGTTTCCGTTATCCCTTGCATATTATAGTTCATCACGAAGTTCTACTAACTTGGTGATGGTGACTAGAGAATTCTGTCAATCACTATCTTATCTGGAAGATTAACTCCCACTTGATTCAAGCGATTGTAGTACCCAGACAATCTGAGCACATGCTCACTAGTTGAGCGATTCTCCTCCATCTTTTAGCTATAGAACTTGTTGGAGACTTCATATCTCACAACTCGGGTATTTGCTTGAAATATTAACTTCAACTCCTGGAACATCTCATATG
>NW_021210774.1:0-1543 GCF_002162155.2 Triticum dicoccoides | reverse complement strand
CCATGTCAATGCTATCTCGAAGCATGTCTGTGATACTCTGATTTTCAACAAGAACATCCGAAGCCCAATGCTAAATGTTTCTTGCTCAATTATCCGAACACCGTTGTATGGGTAATGTCATGAAATTTCTCTCCCCTTACCTAAAGGGTTTTCTACATTATATCCTGTCATGGATATCATGCTCTGCTTATCCTTGGGAAGGATATACCCCCGAAATATGTGTTTAAACACATTTTTCCTTTCCATTGTTCTGTTTAACCTAATGATCACATTTTCCTTTCCATGGGTCTGTTTGACCCTTCTTGTGACCTATATAATCTAAGCAGTGATAATCGCCTGCTTAGGTAAGCACCTCGTTGTACCACTCTGTAAGTAAGACCCTATTACTATTGTTGATGACATTCCAGTAACCACCGATGGACGAGAACCTTGCCTATTGGTCCGCCTCGTTCAACGAGCAGGAAAATGGTTCTCTTCGTCCCTCGCCCTTGGTACCTATGTTGTTGCCGACATGACCCTCAGACTCTCCTCTAACATGCCTTGCTTACATGATCGTGCAAGATGTCACCAACCTTCTACTTTTAACCACATGGTGGGCCCATAACCCACAGTTTCACAGGATCGAAACCTGACTCTCCTGTACACCCCCAGTTCCCAAAGTTATTCCTCACGCTTGACTTTGTATGTAATTCACGGGCCACTTGCCTGTAGATCTATTCTGGTATCGGACGCAATACTTATAACCGTTGCTCTGAACCCTTTCGCACCCTGCTTCAGGCAATGAACAATTGCCTATCCGCTTGAAACTTCTTATCGCCCTGTCTTACTTTGCTCTCGATGTGTGTCGTTTGTTCAACTCGCGAGATACTCATAAGTTCATTATGGGGATACCCCCAGATGATTTTCACTTATAACATCCTTGCATTGTAGAGCTACCCCTTACCTATTCGTAAGTACAATGGAGTTCACGAAGAAATGGTGGCGAGTTTATCATGATGCATCGGAATAAAGGATTGAAGACATCAACGAAAGGAACTAACTTCGTCGAGAAGATCCGTTAGAATATCGTAACCAGAACTTTCCCCTTACTTCCCTCTTAAATCTCGGGACGAGATTTCTTGTAGTGGAGGAGAATTGTGATGCCCGGGTAATTATGCTACAGTAATCCCCACTAATGTTGCCACGTCACCTCGGTTACTGTGGATAAACTCGCGTTAGTTCGAAACCGGTTCGAATTCAAAATCAAAACAAAAGCAAAGATAAAAGGTTTCAAAACAAAGACTAAAAATGTTCGGGGGTTGTCTAAAATAGCTAACCTAATTATGGTGGGGTGCACTAATTTTGGTAAAATGCTTTGGCATTTTAAGTAAACTAAAAACAGAAAAGAGAAATAATAAAAGAAAAAGGAAAGACAAAAAAAAGGGGGGAAGGGAAAACCCCTGGCCCATTCCCCCTGGCCCATTCCCCCTCCCCACTTGGCCCCTTCCCCCCCTGGCCCATTTCCCCCCTGGCCCGGCCCAGCGCCGGTCGCTTATCCCCTCAC
>NW_021210773.1:0-1394 GCF_002162155.2 Triticum dicoccoides | reverse complement strand
GTATTGCTGGTCCACCTTTACCCCACCTCCTGTTAGCTTGAACCATTTGCACCGGAACAAAGGGACCTTAAAGGAGGGTCCATAGTCAAGTTCCCATATCTCCTCTATGTAACCATAATATGTGACCTTTTGCCCATTCTCGGTTGCTGCATCAAAGCGGACACCACTGTTTTGGTTGGTGCTCTTTTTATCTTGGGCGATCGTGTAAAATGTATTCCCATTTATCTCGTACCCTTGAAAAGTCGTTATAGTCGAAGATGGTGTCTTGGCCAACATGTACAGCTGATCTACAACATCATTGTCATTCATTAAATGTTTTCTCAACCAACTGCCGAAAGTCTCCATGTGGGCCTTCCTAATCCAGGATTCAGGCTTCCCCGGGTTGTCCGAGCGTAAAATATTCTTGTGTTTCTCAAAGTACGGAGCCACCAAGCTGGAATTGGTCAGTACAGTGTGGTGTGCTTCAGTCAGAGAATGGCCGTCCATACATGTCGTTGATTTCCTTCCGATCGTGCCTTTTCCACTTAGTCTCCCCTCGTTCCGCGATCGAGGAAGACCAATCGGCTTAAGGTCAGGAACAAAGTCAACACAAAACTCAATTACCTCCTCATTTCCATAGCCCTTGGCGATGCTTCCTTCTGGCCTAGCACGGTTACGAACATATTTCTTTAATACTCCCATGAACCTCTCGAAGGGGAACATATTGTGTAGAAATACAGGACCGAGAATGAAAATCTCTTCGACTAGATGAACCAAGAGGTGCGTCATAATATTGAAGAAGGATGGCGGGAACACCAACTCGAAACTGACAAGACATTGGATCACATCGTTCTGTAACCGTGGTAGATCTTCTGGATTGATTACCTTCTAAGAGATTGCATTGAGGAATGCACATAGCTTCACAATGGCTACTCGAACATTTTCCGGAAGGAGCCCCCTCAAAGCAATCGGAAGCAATTGCGTCATAATCACGTGGCAGTCGTGAGACTTCAGGTTTTGGAACTTTTTCTCCGCCATGTTTATTATTCCCTTTATATTGGACGAGAATCCAAACGGGACCTTCATACTGCTCAGGCATTCAAAAAAGATGACCTTCTCTTCTTTGGTCAGAGCGTAGCTGGCACGACCTTGAAACCATTCCGGATGCCGGTCATCAGGGTCTTTCAAACGTTGCTGGTCCTGCCGTGCTTCCTTTGTATCATTTGTCTTCCCATACACGCCCAAGAAGCTTAGGAGGTTCACGCAAATATTCTTCGTAACGTGCATCACGTCGATTGCAGAGCGGACTTCTAGGACTTTCCAATATTCTAGCTCCCAGAATATAGATTTCTTCTTCCACATGGCTGCGTGCCCGTCAGCTCCCTTCGGAACTGATTGTCCGCCAGGACCCTTTC
>NW_021210772.1:0-3852 GCF_002162155.2 Triticum dicoccoides | reverse complement strand
TAGTGACCAACTGACTACTCATGGGGAAGGCCAGGAGATAAGCTGGACAAAGTTTTCGGCCTATCGGTAGAGCCATGGATCGGCGGGCGGCTGGACAATGGTGTGACCCTTGACGTGAACGAGATCGGGCAGGTCCAAGTCTCGTGTTTACATCAAGCAGGCATGTCTGTCCCAACGTGCTTTAGTTTGGGTGGTCTGTTGTTTCATGATGAGTTTCAGCGAAGTTTGTTTGACCATTCTTGCAAAGCTGTGGTACATCCTGTGTGCAGCAGGCTGGCAACTTCTTGCATGCTATACGCACGTACTCGTTTTCAAGAGATTCGATTGATACTTTGTTGATCATTGCCTAGTTAAAGCAGCTTGCTATTTGTAAACACAGGTCTGTACGTGTGTGGCATCTGAGCTCCTTCCGCAACGGGTTAGTCCATGCGCTTTTTGGCTTAACTCAGGCATGCATGCACACATGAGCCACGAGCTGAATTGTTAATCATACAGCATATTCTGGAATCCCTAATCTCACGATTTTTTAGTAGCTCTTTTGTTGCCGATAGCGATAGCTGGTTACACGCCCTGCTCTGTTGCTGCTTTCGCTAATTCTTCACCTCTGCACGCTCGTCCACCGCCTCTCCGCTCCGACCTTTCTCACCTTTTTCTTTGACAATAACATGCTCCTCTCTTTATTACCCTGCGATCAAGGTTACTTGGTTAACAAGAGAGAGATTAGCTCACCATGAGGTTCATCAAGGAAGCTATTACAAAAGGGACCCCTAGCCAGCTTAGGGCAACTCTAATCAATTCCCTCGAACCGGTTAGAGGAGTACAAACCTGGTTTTACTCCTCTAACTGGGACCTAACCGATCTCCAATAGCAGATAGTGAAGAAAAATAATATCCTCAGCCGCGCATCCTGTCTCTGTTTTTTGCTTCATCTTTCGGCGGTCGAGTACCCACCTCCCTCTCCGCCTCCCCCGCCTCTCCTCGTCCCCCATCCATGACGCCGGTGAACACCTCCCCCCCTCCCCACACCGTTCCCCGACGCTCCTTCCTCGCAATCGCCGAACCATATGGTCGGCGCTCCCCGTCGCCGATCCACGCCGCCACGCCCGTCGCGCGTCTTCAAGCGAGGCCTCCTCAAGCCGCCGCCGCCCCGCCGATGCGGTCCCTGCCCGCCGCATCTTCGACTTCCCCAACCTCCCTCCGCTGTGGAAATTGTAGAGGAAATACCTCGGCATCCGCCAACGAGTGTGGGGGACGTGGGCGGCGGAGATCACCGATCGCGAGACCCACAAGAGGAAGTGGAACGGGTCATTCCACATGGTGGAGCTTGCAGCCCTGGAATACAACAGTTGGCAGGTCCGGTTCCATGGTATGGAGGCGCGCCTCAACTTCCCATGGGGGACGGCGCCCGCCCACCTCGTTCCATCGCCGCCAGGGCTGGTGGATGTGGCGATGGCTCGGGAAGACCGGGAGGTGAGGGAGCGCATCATGGGTGGAGGCCCCCGCCAAGGAGTACGTGGCGGACCTCCGCCGCCAGTACCCTGAGCTCGTAGAGGCGGAGCGGGCGATCTTCGCGGAGCGCTATATTGACGAGGAGGTCATCGTCATCTCCGACGACGAGAAGCAAGGCGGCGACAACGGTGGCAAGCACGGCGGCGGCAAGGACGAGGAGGAGTTCGATGTCGAAAAGTGGCAGTGCATCTTTCCCGACTCCGATGACGGCGGCACCGGCCCGGTCCCAATGGACGATGGAATGTCATGGCAAGATTGGCTCGACCTCTACCATGGTGATGATGAAGAGTAGTTTATGCTGCTGATGATGAAGAGTAGTTTAATTTTAATTTTAGTTTACGTTTATAACGGTTGTTTAATTTTGGTTGTCAAGACAATGTGTCCAAGTGCGTTTGTTTATAAATTGAAACTAGGTTGAACTTATACAAATTTGATTTTTACTTTGTTAAATTTACGAGTTCGGCTATGTCCGGCCAAAACTTAGCGGAGTAAAATTACTTCAATAGAAGTTTACTCCACCGGATCCTCCTTTATTTTTAAGGGATCGGTTAGAATTGAGCTTAGCTAATTCATGTCCAACAGCATTAACTTCATGTAGTCGTTGGGTGCATGCACACAAGACATCGTTAATATGTGTGCGCCATCAGATCACAAATAATACTCTTGTACAATTGATCTCCTACATTTTTTGGTCACATATAATTAACTTTGTTTATATTTTAGGGAAGTACAAGAGGTACAGATTAATTTGACATTATTGAGAGGATCTTTAAATTTGATAGGAAAAGTAGGGTATGTACTCTAAAATTTGACATTATTGAAAGGATTTGTGGCACGCATGTGTGGGAGCCCACAAATTTTTGACTGTCTGATTGCCTCGCAATTTGGGGATTGGTTTGGTCTTTGCATTGTGCTTTAGCCCTTAATTGCCTTAGATGGGTCCATGCATCTAGCTTTTCGCACCTTTTGGCAGCTCCATAAATCTCACCTTTCATGTGTTTTCCTTCGACTTTCAAACTTCAACCTATTATATCTTGTGCGCTGAAAGTTCAATTTATGTTTTGTTTACATATTCGTTTTCCTTGCGACGAGGGCTTTGAAATAAGACCACTCCTGAACACATTTTGACAAGTTTAAAACTTTATCAAGTTTCAACAAATAATACTTTATAGGAATGAATGCTATAGTTTAAAACTTCATCAAGTTTCACCAAGGTTTAAAAGTAAAACTTAAACCCTAAACCTTGAGCCCGAATGCCCAAACCCTGAGCCCTAAGCCCTAAGCCCTAAACTCTAAGAACGGAAAATAAATGAAACTTGGTGAAAGTTAGTAAAAATATAATATACGACTATCAAGAATTAAATGAACATTTTCAAAAGTTCTCACCGCAATGAACACAAATATGCAAGCGAAACTTAATTTGGACTTTCGGTTCAAAATATAGAATAGATTGAAATTTGCAGATAAAATGAAAAAGCAGGAGAGGTGGGTGAGGCATGCAACTATTTCAAGAGTAGAGATGAATAATTAGCAAGAAGTAGTCAAAACCTTCAGTGCTAAGGGCATCTTCAACGTTGACCCGAAAATTTGTTCCGGCTTCCGTCCGCGGACAAGGGGGATCCGTCCGCGGACACGGATGCGGAAGACAGCCATCCAATGCTGCCCGCATACATTTCAAGCCGGGTTCCAACTAACTGGACAAAATTCATGCAAACATGATGGATTTCATCAAAATTCAGATAGAAAATAGTACAAATCATCCATACAGAGCATGCAAATAAGTCTAGTACAACAATAGTTCAAATTCAAAGAGATTAACCGGATGTTCAACAATTTTTTCATGAGCGAAGCATGTCGTCCCACACATATTGCCCTTCAGCTTCATCCAATAGTGTATGTGCGTAAATGGCCGTCCCTCTATAGCGCGTACGGGTTGCACAATGTCTCGAGCAACATTGAATGAATGAATGAATCAACAAGTTGAGTAAGAAGAAGCAAAAGTTATGATCTCCTCGGCTACCACGCGCAATGGCCACCTTTCCTCCAGCATATCAACAATCTAGGTGCAATCTCACATCGGGATCATGGATGATGTGCATGTTGTAGGGCACAATGTGCCTTCACGCGTGAAAGGAATCATGCACGCACTGCCAGAAGAGCCCCCCTCTGCTCCTGCCTACGAAATCCACGGATATACGCCAGCCACTCATAGCACAACAACTCATCCTCCATGGCCGAGTACCACGCCATCCTTCGTACTCTAATAAACGACATAAAGTTCAAAATAAGCTCAATGTCATTTGACCGAACACCTACCGGGCATGGTGTCCACCATGGGCGACAT
>NW_021210771.1:0-985 GCF_002162155.2 Triticum dicoccoides | reverse complement strand
TGACGTTTGCGCCCGCGGTCTTGGATTTGGCTTCGGGTATAACCATGGTGGTGAAATACCGGTCTTCTTTTATGACGTTCTTGGCCCATCTGACACGGAACATCGGGACCTTCTCTCCAGCGTAGCTCAGCTCCCAGATCTCCTCGATCCTTCCGTAGTATCTGTCCTTGTCGTTACCGGTGTAGGATTCCATCGTTACCCCGGAGTTCTGATAACCATCGCTCTTCATGTCCTTGGCCTCGGTGTAGAATGTGTAGCCGTTGATATCGTATGCCTCATAGGTCATCAGGTTGTGCTCGACGCCCTGTGACAAGGAGAATATGAGTTGTTCTTCCGCGGAAGAATCCTCATGTAAAGGGTACGACAGAAGCTTATGCTTGAACCAATGCGTGAAACATGAGTTGTGCTCTTTGAGTGTATCTCCATCCGTCATCTGTTGGCCTCGGTCATTGTACGTCTTTTTAATAAAGGTTTTGTGCTCTACCACCCAAGGATCGACCACGTCTATGTGTTGTAGCGCGACTAGGTTTGCTCTTTCAAAGTCGACATGCATTTCGCGGCGACCCTCACGGTGACCCCATCCAGCGAGCCTGCCGAGGTGCCTGTTGACGGGCAGACCAACGGGGTTCTCGATGCCTAGATAATTCGTGCAGTAGGAGATGCACTCTTCGGTCAGAAAGCCCCTGGCTATGCTTCCTTCTGGACGTGACATGTTGCGAATGTATCCTTTGATGACACCATTCATCCTTTCGAACGGCATCATGCTGTGCAGGAACGTCGGCCCGAGTTGGATGATATCCTCCACTATATGGACCAGCAGATGCACCATAACGTCGAAGAATGCGGGCGGGAAGTACATCTCAAGCTCGCATAGTATCACCACGATCTCTTCCTGTAGCCTTCTGAGTTGCCTCACGCCAATCGACTTCCGAGAGATGATGTCGAAGAAGTTGCATAGGCCAAATAGCGTTTCACGGACGTGCGC
>NW_021210770.1:0-1057 GCF_002162155.2 Triticum dicoccoides | reverse complement strand
TAGGATTGGAGGGGGAATCCTACTCCCAGAGGGAGTAGGACTCTCCTGCGCCTCCCCCCCTTGGCCGGCCAGCCTCCCCTCCTCTCCTCCTTTATATATGGAGGCAGGGGCACCTCTAAACACACAAGTTGACACAAGTTGATCCACGTGATCGATTCCTTAGCCGTGTGCGGTGCCCCCTGCCACCATATTCCTCGATAATACTGTAGCGGAGTTTAGGCGAAGCCCTGCTGCTGTAGTTCATCAAGATCGTCACCACGCCGTCGTGCTGACGGAACTCTTCCCCGACACTTTGCTGGATCGGAGTCCGGGGATCGTCATCGAGCTGAACGTGTGCTCGAACTCGGAGGTGTCGTAGTTTCGGTGCTTGATCGGTTGGATTGTGAAGACGTACGACTACTTCCTCTACGTCGTGTCATCGCTTCCGCAGTCGGTCTGCGTAGGGTACGTAGACAATACTCTCCCCCTCGTTGCTATGCATCACATGATCTAGCGTGTGCGTAGGAAATTTTTTGAAATTACTACGAAACCCAAAAGTGGTATCAGAGCCAGGTTATTTATGTTGATGCTATATGCACGAGTAGAACACAAGTGAGTTGTGGACGATACAAGTCATACTGCCTACCAGCATGTCATACTTTGGTTCGGCGGTATTGTTGGACGAGACGACCCGGACCAACCTTACGCGTACGCTTACGCGAGACCGGTTCCCTCGACGTGCTTTGCACAGAGATGGCTTGCGGGCGACTGCCTCTCCAACTTTAGTTGAACCAAGTATGGCTACGCCCGGTCCTTGCGAAGGTTAAAACGGAGTCTATTTGACAAACTATCGTTGTGGTTTTGATGCGTAGGTGAGATTGGTTCTTACTTAAGCCCGTAGCAGCCACGTAAAACATGCAACAACAAAGTAGAGGACGTCTAACTTGTTTTTGCAGGGCATGTTGTGATGTGATATGGTCAAGGCATGATGCTGAATTTTATTGTATGAGATGATCATGTTTTGTAACCGAGTTATCGGCAACTGGCAGGAGCCATATGGTTGTCGCTTTATTGTATG
>NW_021210769.1:0-1130 GCF_002162155.2 Triticum dicoccoides | reverse complement strand
ATCATGGGCAGCCATAGAACGATATTACAACATCTTGGGCCAGCACAAGGCATCATTTTCGATGAAATCAAAGGGAAATAAACTACTGGTTTCATAGGGGTGAATCATGATGATGACAACATTCACTTGGCCATACATCTCATCAGAGAGATACGACATAAACACCAGGTTCAGAAACATCAGTGACACAGCACCCCGCTCACAAGAGCGGTAAACACGCCACGAACCAAACCAACGCACAAGCACAATATAACCAAACGCACAGCAAAACCACCCATAACCTCAAAACAACAGGAATGGGTAGCATGAGAGGCCCTGAGGGGCACCTTCTCCAAGTGCTACTGATACAAGCCAAGTAATTAAATCATACACAAGCAACATGAACCATGAACCAGAGGGAGGTCTTCCTCAAACCTCATCCACCTCCTCATCCATCCCCATCCCCTAAAATCATGCACTTCCTCTCCATCAACATGAACCCTAAACCATGAGGGGGATCAAACACTACAAGTGCACAAGGACACGCATGCAACATAACCAACTGTGACCCAAGCCAAGCACCATGAGTGAATCTGGCAAGCACATTCTGGATCAGTAGGGTTCGAGCAGGGAGGGAGGAGCCGACGCGCGAATCCTAACCCTAGATCGACATGAAAATGAATCCTAGCCCTAGATCGACATGAACAAGAACAAGAACCAAGAGCTCGATGAACATGAACAACTTGTCCAATGAACATGAACAAGAACCACCAGGAGCTCGTAGATCAACCGAATCCTAACCCTAGATTGACCGAATCCTAACCCTAGATCGACCGAATCCTAACCCTAGGTCGACCAGGAGGGGGATCTACCGAACCCTAGGGGGAGAGGGGAGAGTAGAGGGGTACCTGTCGCCGTCGTCGATCGTTGATGATGTGGATGATGTAGCCACCGTCGCCGATGTACTCACTATCGTTGATGTAGCTGTCGATGTAGCAACCGTCGTCGAGGGGAGAGAGAAGGGTGGATTCGTCGTCGGGGTGGGCGGTGCACCGTGGTGCGGCGTGGCGGGGCGGCACGGAGCAGGGGAGGGAGTGGTCGTCGGTGTGGTGGCTCGGGGAGGGGAATGGGGAGAAGATAGGGTTTGTCGG
>NW_021210768.1:0-1616 GCF_002162155.2 Triticum dicoccoides | reverse complement strand
TACTTTTTATAGCATAAGTTTCATCACAACAATCATCATAAGTAGCAACTTTGTTCTCATCATAATCAATTGAAACCTCTTCCAAAATAGTGGATACATCACTAAATAAAGTCATGACCTATCCAAATCCACTTTCATAAATATCACAAGATTCAACATCCTCCAAAATAGTGGGATCACTACTTCCTAAAGTTGACACTCTTTCAAACCCACTTTCATCAATATAATCGTCATAAGTAGGAGGCATGCTATCATCATTACAAATTTGCATATCAAAACTTGGGAGGCTAAAAATGTCATCTTCATTAAACGTAGCATCCTCAAGCTTGGGACAAACATAATTGCAGAAAATATATTCTCAAAAACATCATCTTCATCAAACATGGCATCCCCAAGCTTGGGCCTTTTCATATCATAAGCATAATCACTCTCATCATTAATAGTATGGATAGCACCAATAGTATAGCAATTATCATATTCTTCCAAGCAAGTGCCAAAAAGATTTTCAAGATCATAAGAAGTATCATTATCATACCAATCATAATCATCACAGCAAGCAATGGGCATAACGAGATCATCATCAAGTGCATCATATTCCAGAATTATTTTTGATTCATTTTCATGGGGCACAACAATAATAGGAGCAACATTATTTGGGAGAGATATCTTTTTACCTCTCTTACTTTTTCTTTTCTTCTTCTTCACCACATCATGTGTGGGTTCAATCCTCTTTTTGGAGCTCCTTATTAATGAGATTGGTTGAATAGAAGGCTCCTCCTCGTTACTTGATTCATTATAAGAAATAATAGGAGGATATTGGGAAGTCTCTTCCCTTTCGTTAGTATTCTCTTCCTCTTCTATTTGTTTTCTTCTCTTTATGTAATTGGCAATATAAGGATTTTTAATGCAATTCACCGCACAATACATATAAATTTCCTCCAGATCAAATTCAAGAAGTTTACAACGGGCAAATTCTAGAAGATAATTAGTCATACATTTCATTTCTTCGTAGCCCATAAGCAAACTAAGTTCATTATAATGTGCAAGGGAAATCAAGTCATCGCAATTTTTGGACACGATTAGATCATGAATCTTTTTGCATCGGATAGTTAAATGACCCCGTTCATTGCAAAGTTCACAAGTACGGCCAAGGAAATTTAAATTTTCAGCACAAACATCTAGCCTTTCGTGCAAAAATTTAGTTTCTAAATGCTTATGCCTCTTGCAATATCTATCTTCCCTATTTGGTGTGTACTTGCAAACCCAATACACTCCACAAAAATCGACATGCTTATAAGAGATATTTTTATCATGACTAGTGCAATCATCATTAGTAGCATGGATATTCAAGGAGTTCATACTAACAACATTGCAATCATGCTCATCATTCAAAGATTTAATGCCAAACATTTTAATACATTCTTCTTCTAACACTTTTGCACAATTTTCCTTTCCATCATACTCACGAAAGATATTAAAAAGATGAAGCATATGAGACAAACTCAATTCCATTTTTTTGTAGTTTTCTTTTATAAACTAAACTAGTGCTAAAACAAGAATCAAAAAGATTCGATTGCAAGATCTAAAGATATACCTTCAAGCACTCACCTCCCCGG
>NW_021210767.1:0-1538 GCF_002162155.2 Triticum dicoccoides | reverse complement strand
AATTCCTCTGAGTCAAAGTTCGACCCATTATCCGTAATGATGCTGTGTGGGACTCCATATCTGAATATTAGTTCCCTGATGAAGCTAACAGCAGTACCGGTGTCAAGGCTCTTGATTGGTTTAGCCTCGATCCACTTGGTGAACTTGTCGACTGCCACCAGTACATGCGTGAAGCCACTTCGTCCTGTTCTCAAAGGACCGACCATGTCCAATCCCCATACTGCGAAAGGCCAGACGAGTGGAATGGTCTTCAGAGCCGACGCAGGCTTGTGTGACATATTCGAGTAGAATTGACATCCCTCGCACTTATCCACTATCTCTTTTGCCATCTCATTCGCCTTTGGCCAGTAAAATCCGGCTCGGTATGCTTTGGCCACGATGGTCCGAGAGGACGCATGATGACCACAGGTCCCCGAGTGAATATCATTGAGGATGAGTCGACCTTCTCCTGGTGTTATGCACTTCTGACCAACTCCAGTCGCGCTTTCTCTGTATAATCGTCCTTTGATTACGGTAAAGGCCTTAGATCGACGGACGATCTGTCGAGCCTCTTCCTCATCCTCCGGGAGCTCTTTCCTCAGGATATATGCGACATACGGAATCGTCCAGTCGGGAATGACCACCAAAACCTCCATGATCAAGTCGACCACCGCTGGAACTTCAACTTCAGTCGGATCTGTGGCACTCTTGGGCTGTGGAGTTTCTTTGGTGAAAGGATCCTCTTTGACTGACGGAGTGTGTATATGCTCCAAGAACACACCACTCGGAATGGCTTCTCTCTTGGAACCTATCTTTGCTAGATCATCAGCTGCTTGATTTTTCAGTCGGGGTATATGATGGAGCTCCAACCCCTCGAACTTCTTTTCCAGCTTCCTCACTGCACTGCAGTATCCAGTCATGGCTGGGCTTCTCACGTCCCACTCTTTCATCACCTGATTGACCACTAAATCCGAGTCGCCATAGACCATCAGGCGACGGACGCCGAGTGAAATGGCCATGCGCAACCCATATAAGAGGGCTTTATATTCTGCCTCATTGTTGGAGGAATCAAAGTGAATCTGGAGCACATATCTAAGCTTATCTCCTCTGGGGGAAACCAGGACAACCCCAGCACCGGAACCATTCAACATCTTAGAGCCATCAAAAAACATGGTCCAATGCTCCGAGTGAACTTCAGTCGGCTGCTGCTGTTCAATCCACTCGGCAAGGAAATCTGCTATTGCCTGGGACTTAATGGCTTTCTTTGCCTCAAACTTGATATCAAGGGGAAGAAGTTCAATCGCCCATTTGGCCACTCGACCAGTTGCATCTCTGTTGTGCAAGATCTCTGATAGTGGAGCGTCGCTGACGACTGTGATGGAATGATCAGAGAAATAATGAGCAACCTTCTTTGTGGTCATGTATATTCCATACACAAGCTTCTGATAATGAGGATATCTCTGCTTGGATGGAGTCAAGACTTCAGACAAATAATACACTGGGCGCTGAACTTTGAGAGCTTTTCCTTCTTCTTCCCGCTCGACCGTTAGCACAGTACT
>NW_021210766.1:0-813 GCF_002162155.2 Triticum dicoccoides | reverse complement strand
GGCGGCAGGGGACGGCGTCGGGGCGGGGCGGTGACGGCAGCGGGGTGGGCGGCGACGGCGTCGGTGCGGGGCGGCGACGGCGAGGTGGCGGCAGGGGACGACGCTCGGTGTCGCGAGAGATCGAACTCGGGGCGGGGCGACAGTGCTACTTATATAGCAAAGGCTTTCGTCCCGGTTCATACGACAAACCGGCACCAATGCCGGCCTTTCGTCCCGGTTGGAGCCACCAACCGGGACCAAAGGCCTCTTTTCGGCAGCGCAAAGGGCGGGAAACGAGGACCTTTGGTCCCGGTTGGTGGCTCCAACCGGTACCAAAGACCGGCATTGGTACCGGTTCGTGCCACCAACCGGTACCAATGGACCCGTCTAATTTTTTATTTTCTGCAACTGTTTTTTAGTGGATTCTTTCTGCAGCTGTTTTTTTTAGTCCCACCTCGCCAAGGGAGAGGCAGTCGCAGCTGTTTATAAGCCCTGAGTGCAGAGACGATGAAGAAGAGGTTCAATGCTCACCTGTACGTTGGCTAGCTTCAAGCCTTGAGGAATAGGGTAGACTGCACAGAGCTATGTGCGGTGCAGTTGACACTATTCCGAAAGGCTTGATGCAAATTAACGAGCATTGCGCCTCTTTTTTATTTTTAAAGACTTATTTTTAATAGTTGTGATTAACTTAACTAAAAAATGAGCATAGATGCTTATTTTTAATGACTTATTACAACTCAGAAATAAAAAGAAAAAAATAAATATAGCAAAAAAAAAAACTATATAAAAAACTACTCAGAAATAAATAGAATCAAAAATAGTTGTGATTAACTT
>NW_021210765.1:0-1011 GCF_002162155.2 Triticum dicoccoides | reverse complement strand
GGTCGGGTCGAGGCAACCAAATGGGCCACGACACTTTATCGTGAGCAGCATCCGAGACCAAAAGCGGGAGCGAGGTTGCCTTGATAGCAACGGGCACGTAATGTGCCAGGCCCATGAGGCAACGCCGCAAGCGCTATTTGGCCGCAGCGGCACACCCAATGGGCGTCCGCCGCGAGGCAACAATTATCTGAAGCACCACTTCCCGTAGGTCGGGTACTAGCACGCAAGCACTCTTAATCCAGCGATTCGAAGCCACACGAGGGACGGGACACGGCGCCGGTAGTCGGCCGCAGTACAACGGGGGATCTACCGGCAGACACGGGTCCAAAGCTACTCATGCGCTTAGTAGCCAACAAGCGGTCAAACCAACCAAGCCTCCGCCCGTGCAGAGCACGAGAGGATCACTTGCACGAAGGCGTCCTGCAAGGCCAAATCACGCGTGTCACACCAGCAGCAATAATGCTACGGATGCAACGATTTTCCGAAGGCAACTCTATCGAGACATTGGTGCAACGTTGTCGGACGGTCTTATCGTGCACGAAACGGGCTACTTTCCTGTTTCCCGAGCAGCATTCGGCTGTTGGGTCAGAATTTCACTTGAGACGTACAGGGGACCGGGACAGCGATGACGTTGCCACCGAGGGGCAACGTTTTTCCGGAGGCGACATTGGAGGGACATCATTGCGACTGTTTACCGTCGGTCGGATCGTGTACGCAACGGGGTACTTTCCTGTTTCCCGAGCCACCTTCGGCTGTTGGGTCAGAATTTCTCACGAGACGTACACGGGACCGGGCCAACACCTTCGTGATGGCATAACGACGGGACATCCGAGGCAACGTTGGGAAAGGATGGGCGTACGTGAACACGGGTGTTTTCCCTAAGAAAAATCACCCGTGTTCCGTACGCCCACCAGGAAGGACCCCTCCTCCCTACTATACCCGAGGGTTTTAGCCCCCATTGGGACCCCTGCCCTTAGTTTGTGAAGGAGGGGTACACTGTTTTGAAACGCT
>NW_021210764.1:0-1509 GCF_002162155.2 Triticum dicoccoides | reverse complement strand
AGAAGAAGCAAGAAGATGACGCAAATGATCCGGAGATAGATAAAAAAGACAAGATGCTGAGTCACCCTAAGGATGCGAGCCAGTGGCAAGCGTTGAACTTCGAATACCCAGAATTTGGGAACGATCCAAGGAACATCATGCTGGGCGCGAGCACCGATGGAGTCAATCCGTTTGGCAGCCAGAGAAGCACACATAGCACCTGGCCTGTGTTCGTGTGGATGTACAACCTTCCCCCCTGGTTGTGCATGAAGAGGAAGTACATTCACATGAGTATGCTAATTGAAGGGCCAAAACAACCAGGGAACGACATCAATCTGTATCTGGGGCTGCTGAAAGAGGAGATTGACACGCTGTGGAAAACGCCAGCCAATACGTGGGACGCCGCAGAGAAAGAATATTTCCCTATGAGAGCCGCACTGCTCACGACGGTGCACGACTATCTCGGTTACGGATATCTTGCGGGGCAGGTAGTCCACGGATTTTCTGGATGCGTAAGGTGCATGGATGACACAAGGTATCGCCAGCTAGATAGAGATCCCGGGTCTTCGAAAACCGTGTTCATGGGACATCGAAGGTGGCTTCGCGACGATGACCCGTGGAGGAAACGCAAGGATCTGTTCGATGGTGAAACCGAACCCCGAAAACGCCCGTGTACGAGGAGCGGCGAGGAAATAGACAAGCTGTTAAAAAATTGGAAAGACTGCCCACTGCCGGGAAAGAAGCAAAAGGCGCCAGAGCCGCTGCTGAAGGTATGGAAAACGAGGTCTGTTTTCTGGGACTTGCCATACTGGAAGATCCACCGTGTGCCTCACAGCCTTGATGTCATGCATATCACGAAGAACGTGTGCGAGAGTCTGCTTGGTACCCTGCTCAACATGCCAGAGAGGACCAAAGATGGGCCGAAAGCAAGGGCAGACTTGAAATCAATGGGCATCAGGCAGGAGCTTCACGCTATATATGATGATGATGATGATGATGATGATGATGAGGCGAAGCAAGACACAAAAAGTCGTCGCAAAGGCAAAAAGGCCAAGAAGACCGGAAATGACTACCCTCCCGCGTGCTTCACTCTAAGTCAGGAGGAGATCGAGCAGTTTTTCACCTGCCTCCTAGGAGTAAAACTTCCTTACGGTTACGCGGGGAAGATAAGCAGATACCTAGACCCAGCGAAGCAGAAGTTCAGCGGGATGAAGTCTCACGACTGTCACGTGCTGATGACGCAGATACTTCCAGTTGCAATCCGTGGGATCATGGACGCGCACGTCCGTGAAACGCTATTTGGCCTATGCAACTTCTTCGACGTCATCTCTCGGAAGTCGATTGGCGTGAGGCAACTCAGAAGGCTACAGGAAGAGATCTTGGTGATACTATGCGAGCTTGAGATGTACTTCCCGCCCGCATTCTTCGACGTTATGGTGCATCTGCTGGTCCATATAGTGGAGGATATCATCCAACTCGGGCCGACGTTCCTGCACAGCATGATGCCGTTCGAAAGGATGAATGGTGTCA
>NW_021210763.1:0-739 GCF_002162155.2 Triticum dicoccoides | reverse complement strand
GGTAATTAAGCTACAGTGCTCCTCTGCTAATGATGCCACGTCACCTCAATTATAGTTGCTAATCTCGAGTTAGTTCGAATCCGATTCAAATTCAAATTCAAAATCAGGCAAACGATAAAAGTTTTCAAATATTAAAACTAAAATGTTCGGAGTGAACCAAATATTGCATAGATAATTATGATGGGAAAACCGCACATTTATAAAATGTTTAAATACTATGAGATAAATAAAACAGTAGCAAAACGAATAATTAAATACCTTTTATAATTAATAAAATGTCAAACTAAGTTATTTGGGGTCTAGATTTTTTTGTGACTATGGACTAAGTTGAAATACTAAGTTAGATACTAAGTGTATATTTTACTAAATTAAAATGCAACTAAAATAAAGAAAGAAAGAAAGAAATAATAAAAGAAAACAGAAAACAAACAAAAGGAAAAAAAGGAAAAGAGAGAAAGGCCCCCCCACTGGGCTTCGGCCCAGCAGGCCGGCCCATTCGGCCACCGGCCCAACCGGCCACACCCCTCACTCCCATAACCCCCACCCCTGCTCAAACCTTAACCCAACCACCCGCACTCCCCCCACGTCGTTCCCACCCCTCTCCCGATCCAGATTGGATCGGGGACGAAACCCCCACTCCCCCCTCGCTCCTCGCCCCCTCTCTTCCCGATCTGGGCTGGGCACGACGCCCCGCCCCTGCCGATGCCGCCGCCGTTCCTTGCCGCCGCCTCATCCCACC
>NW_021210762.1:0-1364 GCF_002162155.2 Triticum dicoccoides | reverse complement strand
TAAAAGGTTGGGAGGCGAAACTATAAGCCTCTATCTTTCTGCTTGTCCGACTAAAGCTTTGAACCCATAAGTATCGCGTGAGTGTTAGAAATTGCGAAAGACTAGATGATAGTTGAATATGTGGACTTACTGAAAAGCTCTTAAATTGACTCTTTCCGATGTTATGATTAATTGCAATTGCTTAAATGACCGAGATCATAGTTTGTTAGTTTTCAATGAAATTTTTGATTCATACTTTACCTTGTGAATGAATTGTTACTTTAGCATAAAAAATTATATGACATTATATATTGCTGTTCCCAAGATGATCATGATGCCCTCATGTCCGTATTTTATTTTATCGACACCTTTATCTCTAAACATGTGGACATATTTTTCGATTTCGGCTTTCGCTTGAGGACAAGCGAGGTCTAAGCTTGCGGGAGTTGATACGTCCATTTTGGATCATGCTTTTATATTGATATTTATTGCATTATGGGCCATTATTACATATTATAGCACAATACTTATGCCTTTTCTCTCTTATTTTACAAGGTTTACATGAAGAGAGAGAATGCCGACAGCTGGAATTCTGGGCTAGAAAAGGAGCAAATATGAGAGACCTATTCTGCACAACTCCAAAAGTCCTGAAACTTCACGGAGAGGTATTTTGTAATTAATAAAAAATATTGGGTGAAGAAAGCACCAGAGGGGGCCACCAGCCATCCACAAGGGTGGAGGGCATGCCCCCTGCCTTGTGGCCCCCCTTTCAGGCCTTCGGTGCCCATCTTCTGCTATTTGGTGTGTTTTGACCTGGAAAAAATCAGAAGGAAGCTGTCGGGGCAAAGAGCCGCCATCTCGAGGTAGAACCTAGGCAGAACCAATCTGGGGCTCCAGCGGAGCTGTTCTGCCGGGGAAACTTCCCTCCGAGAGGGGAAAATCGAAGCCATCGTCATGACCAACGATCCTCTTGATACGTCCTTTATGCGTCATGTTTTACTACTATTATTTATGTTGTTTTATTGTATAATAATGCTTGTTGGAGTAATTCTAATGCCTTTTCCCTCATAATATGCAAGTTATACACAAAGGGGGAGAATTCTGGCAGCTGAAAATCTGGACCTGAAAAAGCTACGTCGAGCTACCTATTCTGCACAACTCCAAATGAGCTGAAACTCCACAAGGATTTTTTATGGAATATTTAATAAATATTGGAGCAAGTAAGTACCAGAGGGGGGCCACCAGGTGGGCATAACCCACCTGGGCGTGCTAGGAGGCCCAGGCGCGCCCTGGTGGGTGCTGCCCTCCTCGGCCCACCTTCGGTGCCCGTCTTCTGGTATATAAGTCATTTTGACCTAAAATAATTGGGAGGAGGACTTTCGGGA
>NW_021210761.1:0-1339 GCF_002162155.2 Triticum dicoccoides | reverse complement strand
AACACTTAGGCTGGCCGGCATGTGTCCTTCTTCGTTCCTGTGTCTGTCCCTTCGGGGAAATGTCACGCTTTGAGTACCGGAGTCCTGTTAGCCCGCTACAGCCCGGTTTACCGGAGTCCTGCTAGCCCAGTGCTACAGCCCGGACCCACTTGCTGATGACCGACACGTTCGAAGCTGGGTCATGGATGCCTGTCCCTGTAAGTCTGTGCCACTTTGGGTTTACGACTAATCATGTCAGCCCGGGCTCTTTATCATATGGATGCTAGCGACACTATCATATACGTGAGCCAAAAGGCGCAAACGGTCCCGGGAAAAGGTAAGACGACACCCGTGGAATACCGTGCGTGAGGCCGCAAAGTGATATGAGGTGTTACCAGCTAGATCGATGTGACATCGAGTCGGGGTCCTGGCAGCGTTGGTATCAGAGCAGGACTGCCTGTAGGTTCTCCAAGCCAAACTGGTCGATGTCGAGACTAGAAATTCTTTAGTTATATGTAGGGGAATTGTTTGTGGGATGGAACGTAAGGCTCTTTTTACTCCTTTACCTTATGACTTTCTGATCTGAGTCAGTCCATTCTTCCACCGGGGGTTAAGGAATTAGGATCTGTTCTCTCTATCAGGATCACGAGTTACTAATCAGTAGTACCTTATAAGTTTGATGGTTACCAGCCTAGTTCAGTTCTACTACCACATTATGTTGCCAGAATGGATTCAAAACTTTGATATGATGATGTTGAGTGTGTATGAAATCCTTTGTCAAATGTCTCAAAATCCTTCTTGAGCATTTACAGCTGTTATGCTGCCGAAATTTTGCTAGAAATTCTAATGCCCTTGCATTATGATTGTGCTTTCAGATGGCCACTCGCGACCTCAATCAAGTGGTTCGCCTGACTTGATGCCTAGATGTACCCGGCCATACTGCTAAGTTGGTCAGGGTAATGACTGAGGCTGGATATCGCTGGTATCCCGAGTACACGGTCGAAGAGCAATTCCGAGATTTTAATCAGAGCCAGTATCTCTGCACTGTCAGGATATTTCCATCTTATCCTGGATCCACCGAGCCTCTTCACTGCTCTTATGGACTCGGGGTTACCATTGAGATGGCTGTGCAGGACGCCGCCTACTCTATGATGACCATTATGCGAGTCAGATCTGGTATATTTCGGGACTCTGATTTCCGGTATATGCCAGGATCACTTCCGGGAGCACAAGGGTATCTCCAGGCTATCTATGCTGACCCCACTCAGGAGGATTCACGGACTCGCACCACTGCTGAGATGCTCGAGGATAAGGACCGAGAAAATCGGGCCTTAAGGCTAGAGCTCTTCAACACCCGTGC
>NW_021210760.1:0-1110 GCF_002162155.2 Triticum dicoccoides | reverse complement strand
AGCGTTTTGGACTTGACTATGAAGACACCTTCAGTCCAGTGGTCAAGCCTACTACCATCAGACTTCTTCTCTCTCTGGCTGTTACTCGAGGTTGGTTTCTTCGTCAGCTTGATGTTCAAAATGCTTTTCTTCATGGTGTCTTGGCGGAGGAGGTTTACATGCGCCAGCCTCCGGGTTTCTCTGATCCGGATCGCCCTGATCATCTCTGTCGTCTGTCCAAGGCAATTTATGGTCTGAAGCAGGCTCCTCGTGCTTGGCATGCTCGTCTTGCAATGGCTCTTCGTGCTCATGGTTTTGCATCATCAACTGCTGACTCCTCATTGTTTCTTCTTCAAAGGCCTGAGGTTACTATGTACTTGTTGGTCTATGTAGATGATATCATTTTGGTCAGCTCCTCTCAGTCGGCTGCTACTGCGCTTGTTCGCTCACTTGGTGCTGATTTTGCGGTCAAGGACCTTGGGAAGCTTCATTACTTTCTTGATGTGGAGGTTACTTCTCGTGCTGCTGGCCTTGTTATGACGCAGAAGAAGTACTCTCTGGATTTGTTGCAGCGAGCTGGGATGCTTAAGTGCAAACCGACGACTACACTCATGTCTACCACTGATAAGCTCAATGCTGTTGATGGTGTGCTTCTTTCTTCTTCTGATGCGACCGAGTATCGGAGTATTGTTGGTGGGCTCCAGTACTTGACGATCACGCGACCAGACATTTCTTATGCTGTTAACCGAGTCTGCCAGTATCTGCAGTCACCCCGTGACACTCATTGGTCTGCTGTTAAGCGGATTTTGCGCTATATTCGTTTCACGGTGGCTCATGGTTTGCATATTCGGCCGTCTGACTCTGGTTGTCTTTCAGCATATTCTGATGCAGACTGGGCTGGCAATCCGGATGACAGGCGATCCACGGGGGGTTATGCTGTCTTCTTTGGCTCTAACCTGATTGCCTGGAGTGCTCGGAAACAGGCTACTGTCTCGCGTAGCAGTACTGAGGCTGAGTATAAGGCTGTGGCCAATGCCACATCAGAGATTATCTGGGTACAGTCCTTGCTTCAGGAGTTAAGTATACCCCAATCACAGCCTCCTGTTCTTTGGTGTGATAACATCGGTGCTA
>NW_021210759.1:0-1429 GCF_002162155.2 Triticum dicoccoides | reverse complement strand
ATACCCGAGCCCACGGACATGCCCGTGCAGCTCCACGACTCGCCCGACTCCCACTCGTCACGCCCCGCACGCCCTGGCTCGTGCGCGCCCATCGCGCTCTGACGCGATCGCCGCGGCCACTTCGCGCGCCCTACGCGGCCCATGCCCTGGTCCTACGCCAACAGACTCGCGCACATACGCCCTAACACACGCACACACGCACACCTACACTTGGGAGCGCACGCACGCACCCAACCTTGCCCTGGCCCGAGTCCGACGCGCCCACCGCGCACGCTCGCACGCACCGGCTCGCCAGACTCGCCACGGATTATTCCCAACATTCTCCCCCTAAGCCGTGGCTTAGAGGAGTCCGTCGTCCTCAACTCCGGCGTCCGCCAGTAGCGTCCGCTCCGCCGCCGGCGCCTTCCGCAGCTCCGGGAATTCCCGCTTGAAGTGGCCTCATTCGCCGCATTTGTAGCACCGGCCACGTTTGTTGCCGCCGCTGCCTGATGCCACACTGCGCGTGTCGTCGTCATCGCCGTCCCGAGCTCCCCCTTGGCGCCGCTCCCGCGCCCGCCATTGCGCCGCCGTGTACAAGAGCTGGCCGTCCTGGCACTCGCCGCTGCTCTGCCCGCGGCGCCGCACACGCTCATCAAACGCGCGCAGCCGCCCGAGCACCTCGTCGTAGGTGAGCTCCTCGAGCTCGCAGAATTGCTCGATTCCGGCGACCACCGGGAAGAGACGGTCCAGCACCGTATCCATGAGCTTCTTCACCAGCTCGGTGTCGCTCAGCGTCTCTCCCAGGCCCGCGAACCTCGCCGTCATCCCCGCCAACCTGTCGGCGTAGACGTCCAGAGACTCGCCGTCCTCCATCCTCAGCCGGTCCAGCTCGCCGCGCAACGTCGCCCTCCTCACCGCGCGCACCCGTTCGGCGCCGACGAAACACACTTTGAGGGAGTCCCATACCTCCCTCGCTGTGGGCTTCGCCGCCACCTGCAGCAAGACGTCCTCCGGCAGCCCTGACAGGAGCAGCGCCCTCGCCGTCTTGCACTTCTTCGCGTTGACCGCCGCGTCGTTCGCCGGCGCCACCGCCTCCCACAGCGTGCGGGCATCAAGGATTGCCTGCGCCTTGATCGCCCACACGGTGTAGTTCTCCGGCGAGAGCATCGACATGTTCATCGACACCGATCCGCCCACGCCGCCGTCGCCGTGTGGAACCAGCGCCATGAACTCCGTCGAGCTCCTTCACCACGCTCCATCACCTCGCTCTGATACCAAATGTTGGCGCCAAAATGGAACTACCGAAGCACGGCGATCACCGGAGACACGATCGGCGAGAAGGAAGGTGGACACAGAGTTTTTCCGGGTGCTCGAACACCCCCGCCGCACGAACGGCCTCACTGTTTATCACTTCGAGCACGAACTCGATCTCCTCAGCGACTTACACAGG
>NW_021210758.1:0-1429 GCF_002162155.2 Triticum dicoccoides | reverse complement strand
ATACCCGAGCCCACGGACATGCCCGTGCAGCTCCACGACTCGCCCGACTCCCACTCGTCACGCCCCGCACGCCCTGGCTCGTGCGCGCCCATCGCGCTCTGACGCGATCGCCGCGGCCACTTCGCGCGCCCTACGCGGCCCATGCCCTGGTCCTACGCCAACAGACTCGCGCACATACGCCCTAACACACGCACACACGCACACCTACACTTGGGAGCGCACGCACGCACCCAACCTTGCCCTGGCCCGAGTCCGACGCGCCCACCGCGCACGCTCGCGCGCACCGGCTCGCCAGACTCGCCACGGATTATTCCCAACATTCTCCCCCTAAGCCGTGGCTTAGAGGAGTCCGTCGTCCTCAACTCCGGCGTCCGCCAGTAGCGTCCGCTCCGCCGCCGGCGCCTTCCGCAGCTCCGGGAATTCCCGCTTGAAGTGGCCTCATTCGCCGCATTTGTAGCACCGGCCACGTTTGTTGCCGCCGCTGCCTGATGCCACACTGCGCGTGTCGTCGTCATCGCCGTCCCGAGCTCCCCCTTGGCGCCGCTCCCGCGCCCGCCATTGCGCCGCCGTGTACAAGAGCTGGCCGTCCTGGCACTCGCCGCTGCTCTGCCCGCGGCGCCGCACACGCTCGTCAAACGCGCGCAGCCGCCCGAGCACCTCGTCGTAGGTGAGCTCCTCGAGCTCGCAGAATTGCTCGATTCCGGCGACCACCGGGAAGAGACGGTCCAGCACCGTATCCATGAGCTTCTTCACCAGCTCGGTGTCGCTCAGCGTCTCTCCCAGGCCCGCGAACCTCGCCGTCATCCCCGCCAACCTGTCGGCGTAGACGTCCAGAGACTCGCCGTCCTCCATCCTCAGCCGGTCCAGCTCGCCGCGCAACGTCGCCCTCCTCACCGCGCGCACCCGTTCGGCGCCGACGAAACACACTTTGAGGGAGTCCCATACCTCCCTCGCTGTGGGCTTCGCCGCCACCTGCAGCAAGACGTCCTCCGGCAGCCCTGACAGGAGCAGCGCCCTCGCCGTCTTGCACTTCTTCGCGTTGACCGCCGCGTCGTTCGCCGGCGCCACCGCCTCCCACAGCGTGCGGGCATCAAGGATTGCCTGCGCCTTGATCGCCCACACGGTGTAGTTCTCCGGCGAGAGCATCGACATGTTCATCGACACCGATCCGCCCACGCCGCCGTCGCCGTGTGGAACCAGCGCCATGAACTCCGTCGAGCTCCTTCACCACGCTCCATCACCTCGCTCTGATACCAAATGTTGGCGCCAAAATGGAACTACCGAAGCACGGCGATCACCGGAGACACGATCGGCGAGAAGGAAGGTGGACACAGAGTTTTTCCGGGTGCTCGAACACCCCCGCCGCACGAACGGCCTCACTGTTTATCACTTCGAGCACGAACTCGATCTCCTCAGCGACTTACACAGG
>NW_021210757.1:0-2224 GCF_002162155.2 Triticum dicoccoides | reverse complement strand
ACGTTCGAGATTCATTAAGAATAAACCATTGACCAGCGGGGCATGACCATAAAACATATCTCTCATATAAATAGAACAACCATTATTCTCGGATTTAAATGAGTAGCCATCTCGTATTAAACGAGATCCAGATACAATGTTCATGCTCAAAGCTGGCACTAAATAACAATTATTGAGGTTTAAAACTAATCCCGTAGGTAAATGTAGAGGTAGTGTGCCGACGGCGATCACATCGACCTTGGAACCATTCCCGACGCGCATCGTCACCTCGTCCTTCGCCAGTCTCCGCTTATTCCGTAGCTCCTGTTTTGAGTTACAAATATGAGCAACCGCACCGGTATCAAATACCCAGGAGCTACTACGAGTACTGGTAAGGTACACATCAATTACATGTATATCACATATACCTTTAGTGTTGCCAACCTTCTTGTCCGCTAAGTATTTGGGGCAGTTCCGCTTCTAGTGACCCTTCCCTTTGCAATAAAAGCACTCACTCTCAGGCTTGGGTCCATTCTTTGGCTTCTTCCCAGCAACTGGTTTACCGGGCGCGGAAACTTCCTTGCCGTCCTTCTTGAAGTTCTTCTTACCCTTGCCTTTCTTGAACTTAGTGGTTTTATTGACCATCAACACTTGATGTTCCTTTTTGATTTCCACCTCCGCTCACTTCAGCATTGAAAATAATTCAGGAATAGTTTTCACCATCCCCTGCATATTGTAGTTCATTACGAAGCTCTTATAGCTAGGTGGGAACGACTGAAGGATTCTGTCAATGACCGCCTCGTCCGGGAGGTTAATGTCCAGCTGGGACAAGCGGTTGTGCAACCCAGACATTTTGAGTATGTGCTCATTGACAGAACTATTTTCCTCCATCTTACAACTATAGAACTTGTTGGAGACTTCATATCTCTCGACCCGGACATGAGCTTGGAAAACCATTTTCAGCTCCTCGAACATCTCATATGCTCCGTGTTGCTCAAAACGCTTTTGGAGCCCCGGTTCTAAGCTGTTGTGACGCCCCCGATTTAATCGTACACTAATCATGCACGCAAATGTGTACGATCAAGATCAGGGACTCACGGGAAGATATCACAGCACAACTCTAAAACATAAATAAGTCATACAAGCATCATAATACAAGCCAGGGGCCTCGAGGGCTCGAATACAAGTGCTCGATCATAGACGAGTCAGCGGAAGCAACAATATCTGAGTACAGACATAAGTTAAACAAGTTTGCCTTAAGAAGGCTAGCACAAACTGGGATACAGATCGAAAGAGGCGCAGGCCTCCTGCCTGGGATCCTCCTAAACTACTCCTGGACGTCGTCAGCGGCCTGCACGTAGTAGTAGGCACCTCCGGGGTAGTAGACGTCGTCGACGGTGGCGTCTGGCTCCTGGACTCCAGCATCTGGTTGCGACAACCAGAAAGAAAGGAAAGAGGAAAAAAGGGGGGAGAAAGCAACCATGAGTACTCATCCAAAGTACTCGCAAGCAAGGAACTACACTACATATGCATGGGTATATGTGTAAAGGGCCATATCAGTGGACTGAACTGCAGAATGCCAGAATAAGAGGGGGATAGCTAGTCTTATCGAAGACTACGCTTCTGGCAGCCTCCGTCTTGCATCAAGTATAAGAGAGTAGATTGAAGTCCTCCAAGTAGCATCTCCAAGTAGCATCGCATAGCATAATCCTACCCGGCGATCCTCTCCTCGTCGCCCTGTAGAAAAGTGATCACCGGGTTGTATCTGGCACTTGGAAGGGTGTGTTTTATTAAGTATCCGGTTCTAGTTGTCATAAGGTCAAGGTACAACTCCAAGTCGTCCTGTTACCGAAGATCACGGCTATTCGAATAGATTAACTTCCCTGCAGGGGTGCACCACATTACCCAACACGCTCGATCCCATTTGGCCGGACACACTTTCCTGGGTCATGCCCGGCCTCGGAAGATCAACACGTCGCAGCCCCACCTAGGCAAAACAGAGAGGCCAGCACGCCGGTCTAAACCTAAGCGCACAGGGGTCTGGGCCCATCGCCCATAGCACACCTGCACGTTGCGAGGGCGGCCGGAAGCAGAACTAGCCCCCTTAATACAAGAGCAGGCTTATGTTCCAATCCGGCGCGCGCCGCTCCGTCGCTGACGTCTGAAGTGCTTCGGCTGATACCACGACGTCGGGATACCCATAACTACTCCCGCGTAGATGGTTAGTGCGTATAGGCTCGTAGCC
>NW_021210756.1:0-2428 GCF_002162155.2 Triticum dicoccoides | reverse complement strand
AGGAATAGACCTTCGTGGTCAGGCTGACCGTGCTTCCGGCATCGTCAGTAACCTCAGGAGATTGGTTTAGCGATTGCTAAGGCGCAACATCGTGCACGTTTGTAGTCGGATCGTCAAAGTCGTCTCCACCAAATCGATAGTTATCATCTCATCGAAAGATCGGGATACCCCGCCTCTATCAAGTGGTATCAGTTTTCAGGTTGCTCGGTGAGAATTTCCAGTTTTCCTAGATTAGATTTACTTTCTTACCTATTGTCCAAGAAAAAGCCACAAAAAAGAGTTAGATCTATTCATCCTTGGTCCAAGCCAGTCTGAGCCTTTGCAATTTTCTTTTCATTGATTGCATAGTTGAATTATCGACTGCATCACCGTGTCGAGTTGCTGGTCTTAGTGTCTAGTTCGTTTAGAGTTTCGAGTTCTGTTCACATTAGTCACGCCACCGCTGCATCATTATCTCTTCCGCTGTCCACCACCCATCCATCAATTTCCACCACGTGCTACCCACCATTCATTGTCATAATAATAGTTGAGATCGTTCACATCTTCACTTGATCCAATCTGCATCTTATCTAGTTTGTTTTGGAAAGAGGGAGAAAAAAAGAGAGAAAAAAAACCAGAGAAAAAAAAGGAAAAAAAAGTCAGAGAAAAAAAAGGAGAGAAAGAAAAAAAAGTGTGAGGAAAAAAAAAGAGAGAAGAAAAAAAAAACAAAAAAAATCGGCACAAACTTTTCCAGAGGAAAGTTGGAGACAAAGTTGTTGATATATCCTGCTTGGCTGTTGTTTCACCTCATTATCTTCACTGCTGTTGTGATCTTCACTTATATCTTGCTGTCAAGAGCTACTTAGTATCCTTCATTGATGCTAGTTGTGCTACGCCGTGACCTCATTAGTGTTCTAGGCTCGCGTCTCTAGTCCGGTAGCCTAGGACCAGCACAGTACCGTCGTTGAGCGTTTATTCAACATTGCATCTTTGAATTGATTATTGCTAATCTTTTGCTACCATATATAGCCAACCCAGCTCCACATATTTCTACACCGTGTATACGTACGCTCCCCTGGCAATCGCTTTACTCAATATTCAGAGTTACTTGACACCGCTGGTTGCCGATCACCGCCTACTGCATGGTAAGAACTTGTAAGACATTGATATTTGCTTTACTGTGAGCGTTTTACCACCACATCCTAGTAGTTATAGGAACATTATTTTTGGGTTTTGTTTCTTGTTCTACTAATCATGACAGGATCCAGAGTCAATTCATGGGCTTTGTCGATCGCGGGAGACGTGCCACCACCTTTGCAAATACCACAACCGTCACGAGAGGTGCACAAACATCCAAATGCACATGATCAGGTTAATGTATCTATACCACCATTTAATGGCCGTTTTAAACCTGCTTTATATATTGAATGGGAGTTCAACATAAAAAATATATTTGCTTCCCATAATTTCAAAGAACATAAAAAGGTTAAGGTTGCGGTTGGTTCTTTCACTGGTTATGCTTTGGTTTGGTGGAGTGAATATTGTCGGTTACACCCTGATTATATACCTACTACTTGGGATGATTTGAAACTTGCCATGCGACATACTTTCGTCCCTGCTTATTATACTCGTGACATGATTAAGAAGTTGCAACACTTAAAACAAGGTAGTGAAACTGTAACAAAATATTATGATGATTTACAAACTACCTTGTTGCATTCCTCTTTAGAAGAAAGTGAAGATGATTTTATGGATAGATTTTGGCGAGGATTAAACCGTGATATTCAAGAGATACTAATTCATGAAGAGTGTTATCCTATGGACCATTTGTTTCATCTTACTTGCAAAGCTGAACAGGAAATAAAACGACGTGTTGGCCACGAGGAGAACAAGCGCACGGTGCACATTCCAATAGTTGATATGATTGTTCCTTCAACTACTAGGCATACTATGACAACCACATCCGTTGTTATCAGGACTACATCGCCTCCACCATGTGACACATCGGCCCCGAGAGTGGCTACATCATCTGAGTTGATCATAAGAGGTAATGACAAAGGTACTGATCTTCCATCTCTACATGAGAATGATGAATGCCTTGTCAATTTGAATGCACCATCTGATGAGCTACCCACTACTTTTATCACACCACCTATTTTAGAGGACTACGTTGATAATTTGACTTTGCCATGTGATCAAACAACTAAAATACCAACAATTTTGAGTGCACCCATTGAATTAACTATTGATGCAAAAGAACCAATGTTTAATCATTTTGATATGACCTCTAATGATGAGGACATGACTACCTTGGATATGACCAAAAATATTGCATATATGCATATTTGTCAGGTGATTTCTAGTGCAAACTATTCAATAATCTATTTATGTTATCCAGAACAAAAATACTTCACACACTTTTGTGTTTTGTCTAATTGCAGGTGTATGG
>NW_021210755.1:0-1747 GCF_002162155.2 Triticum dicoccoides | reverse complement strand
GGCACCCCCGAAAAACCAGCCAACCACACCAATAGGGACTGTTGGGTATTCAAGCAGGCAGGCAAGTTAATTGCCGAAAACATTGACAAGGGGCTGCATAGCGATGACGAGGAAGAGACCCGACCGCCGAACAATAGAGGACAGAAGGGTTTCCCCCCACAGGTGCGGACGGTGAACATGATATACGCAACGCACATACCCAAAAGGGAGCGGAAGCGTGCACTAAGGGATGTATACGCGATGGAGCCAGTTGCCCCGAAGTTCAATCCATGGTCCTCCTGCCCGATCACTTTTGACTGAAGGGACCACCCCACCAGCATCCGCCACGGCGGATTCGCTGCATTGGTTTTAGACCCAATCGTCGATGGATTTCACCTCACTGGAGTCCTGATGGACGGCGGCAGTAGCCTGAACCAGCTTTACTAGGATACAGTGCGCAAAATGGGCATAGACCCCTCAAGGATTAAAACAACCAAGACAACCTTTAAAGGCATCATACCAGGTGTAGAAGCCAATTGTACAGGCTCTGTTACACTGGAAGTGGTCTTCGGATCCCCGGATAACTTCCGAAGCGAGGAGTTAATCATCGACATAGTTCCGTTCCGCAGCGGCTATCATGCTCTGCTCGGACATACCGCGTTTGCAAAGTTCAACACGGTGCCGCACTATGCATACCTCAAGCTCAAGATGCCAGGCCCTCAAGGAGTCATCACGGTCAACGGAAACACTGAACGTTCTCTCCGAACGGAGGAACATACAGCGGCTCTCGTGACAGAAGTACAATGCAAACTCTTAAGGCAATTCTCAAGTCCGGCCGTTAAGCGGCCGGACACAGCTAAGGGCGCCCGGAGTAACCTACAACAAGACCACCTGGCACGTTCCGAGCATGCGTAGCAGTGCGGCCCCAACCCCAGCCCCTGTAAAACGTCAAGACAGGTCCTCCACGTACACCATTACGCTCTAAAGATACCATGGGCATGGGGAGAGGGGCACGACCACGATAGGCCCAGAATGTGGCTCAACCACACCAGGGGCTCTCAAGTGTGTCGTTCTTTTTTTCTTTTTCCTTTTTATTTTTTACCCACAGGACTCCGTTCGTCATAGGCCCTGTCTAGCAGCAGACCTGCCGAACTCATGATGCAATAGCCAGGGAAGGATAAAGGCTACAACGAATATCCAGGTGGTCTCCATTACGAGCATTAAATCTGTTTTATACACCACTTCGCAGCCTACCCCTGGAGGGGGACATGTTTAAACAGTCCCGTCCCTTTCTTATTGCACTATTTGTATCGTTCTGCATTCATAGCAGCACTTCTTGAATAAAACAATGCAACACCTTTTTGCTTATAATTGCATTTCTTTTTATACATATGTTCATTTACGACATGTTGCATCCGTACACTTTTGTACGGTTAAAATACACCAGGGGATTATGTTTCCCGCATCATGGTGTGATAAGTCCGAACACTTTCACAAGTGCGGCACCCCGAACTTATAGCATTATATGCATCGGCTCCGAATCATGTCTTGTGTCAATAGTTGGGTTTGCCCGGCTCCCATGTTTTGGTACCTTACGTTTTGTTGTATCGGCTAAGGTAGCACTGGGAGAACCACTGCGATTGCGCCCCAATTGAGCTGGGTTAACGCCTCAGTGGAGAAAGCTAAAACTGACGGTCATGATGAGGCGAGAGCCGAGCGCTGTTCGTGAGGTTTTTTGCGAGTCCTTAAAGACTTATGCCGCTTAGAG
>NW_021210754.1:0-1139 GCF_002162155.2 Triticum dicoccoides | reverse complement strand
CTCAACCTGCCCTGCCGCTCCGCCACAAAGTAACAGTCGGGGGCCGTCGGGAACCCAGGCCCACCTCTACCGGGATGGAGCCACCTGTCCTTTCAGCCCCCTCGTCAGAATCACTTGCGGGTACTCAATGAGCTGACCCGACTTTAGTCACCATCTGTATAGTATGTATGTATGTATAGTATATACCCGTGATCACCTCCCAAGTGATCACGGCCCGATAGTATAGCAAGGCAGACTGACAAGAATGTAGGGCCAATGATGATAAACTAGCATCCTATACTAAGCATTTAGGATTGCAGGTAAGGTATCAACAGGTGTAGCAACCATGTCAGGCTATGCATCAGAATAGGATTAACGGAAAGCAGTAACATGCTACACTACTCTAATGCAAGCAGTATAGAGAAGAGTAGGCGATATCTGGTGATCAAAGGGGGGGCTTGCCTGGTTGCTCAGACAAGGAGGGGTCGTCAACTCCGTAGTCGAACTGGGGCGTCAGCATCGTCACGGGGGTCTACCGGAGAGAAGAGGGGGGAGAAACAGTAAATACATAGCAAGCAAGTGCATAACAGGATAACAGGCAGAGCTAGACGTGTTCTAACGCGGTAGGAGGTGATACCGGTGAAGGGGGGAAGCATCCGGGAAGTATTCCCGGGGTTCCGTGTTTTCGGGCAAAGGAGCCGGAGGGGGAAAGTTGCGGGTTCGATAGGTTAGGGGGTGTGGCGGACGAACGGACTGCGTATCCGGAATCGTCCCGTCGTTCTGAGCAACTTTCATGTTGAAATTATTTTAATCCGAGTTACGGATTAAAAGATATGATTTTTTTAAAGATTTTATTAATTTCTGGAATTTGATCAATTAATTATTTAATTCGAAAAATGGAATTATGACGTCAGCATGATGCCATGCTGACGTCAGCAGTCAACAGGGTTGACTAAGTCAAACTGACATGTGGGTCCAGTGGGACCCACCTGTCATACTCTGATTTAGGTTAACTAAGATTTAGCTAAACTAATTACCATTTAATTAAACTAACTAGTCAATTAGATTAATTAAACAAGATTAGTTAACTTAATTAATTGATTAACTAATTAAGTAATTATTTACTTAATTTTATTTATTTATTTTCTTCTTATTTTTTT
>NW_021210753.1:0-1285 GCF_002162155.2 Triticum dicoccoides | reverse complement strand
GTGAGTAATGAGTTAGTTGCAAGATGATGTATTACGGAACGAGTAAAGAGACTTGCCGGTAACGAGATTGAACTAGGTATGAAGATACCAACGATCGAAACTCGGGAAGTAACATACTGATGGACAAAGGGAATTATGTATGTTGTCATAATGGTTCGACCGATAAAGATCTTCATAGCATATGTAGGAGCCAATATGGGCATCCAGGTTTCGCTATTGTTTATTGACTAGAGAGGTATCTCGGTCATGTCTAGATAGTTCTCGAACCCGTAGGGCCCGAACGCTTAACGTTCGATGACGATATAGTTGTTGGGGAACGTAGTAATTTCAAAAAAATTCCTACGCACACGCAAGATCATGGTGATGCATAGCAACGAGAGGGGAGAGTGTGATCTACGTACCCTTGTAGATCGACAACGGAAGCGTTTGGTTGATGTAGTCGTACGTCTCCACGGCCCGACCGATCAAGCACCGAAACTACGACACCTCCGAGTTCTAGCACACGTTCAGCTCGATGACGATCCCCGGACTCCGATCTAGCAAAGTGTCGGGGAAGAGTTCCGTCAGCACGACGGCATGGTGACGATCTTGATGTACTACTGTCGCAGGGCTTCGCCTAAGCACCGCTATAATATTATCGAGGATTATGGTGGAAGGGGGCACCGCACACGGTTAAGAATATGATCACGTGTATCAGCTTGTGTTCCTATGGGGTGCCCCTGCCTCCGTATATAAAGGCTCAAGGGGGGGGGTGCGGCCGGCCTAGGAGAGGCGCGCCAGGAGGAGTCCTATTCCCTCCGGGAGTAGGATTCCTCCCCCAATCCTAGTTGGAATAGGATTCGCGGAGGGGGGAAAAGAGGAAGGGGGGCCGACCCCCTCTCCTTGTCCTATTCGGACCAAGGGAGGGGAGGGGCGCGCCGCCCATCTCTGGCTGCCTCTTCTCTTTTCCACTAAGGCCCACTAAGGCCCATATATCTCCCGGGGGGTTCCGGTAACCTCCCGGTACTCCGGTAAAATCCCGATTTCACCCGGAACACTTCCGATATCCAAACATAGGCTTCCAATATATCAATCTTTATGTCTCGACCATTTCGAGAATCCTCGTCATGTCCGTGATCACATCCGGGACTCCGAACAACCTTCGGCACATCAAAACGTATAAACTCATAATATAACTGTCATCGAAACCTTAAGCGTGCGGACCCTACGGGTTCGAGAACAATGTAGACATGACCGAGACACGTCTCCGGTCAATAACCAATAGCGGGACCTGACGGGGTTATGT
>NW_021210752.1:0-776 GCF_002162155.2 Triticum dicoccoides | reverse complement strand
AACAACAACAACAACAACAACAACAACAACAACAACAACAACAACAACAACAACAACAACAACAACAACAACAACAACAACAACAACATGTAACATCCCAAAATTCTAAATTTTGGAATGTTATAAACAAATAGATAGATTTGATTGATTGCTTGATTGATTGACTGAAAGTGAGTGAATTCAAAACCTTTTGAAAGTTAAATGAGAGGGAATAAAAGGACTTTCCCAAACTTTCATATTTGCTTTCTGATCTCCATGAATTCAAATGCTTTTCAAACACAAAACCCTAGAGAGAAGATGACATGACTTTTCCATTTAAAAATGAAAAGGGTGTTTGCAAAATAATTGAATTTCATTTGGAAATATTTCCAATTCAGAAACTTTAAGCAACTCAATGATTTTCACGAGAGAAGATAAAATGACTTCTTCAAATTATATGAAATATGAGTTGGAAGTTTCAAAGAATTAAATTCAAAGCCCCTTTGAATTTATTTTCAATTTGGAATAGATCATCCTGCATATTTTATTTTCTTGCATTTTGGTCGATCCTAGAAATTTCACGCAACTCAAGGACCCTTGGAGAGAGTTGGAGATTTCGTTATTTTCATATTTGAGAGTTTTCTCGAATTGAAAAGAGGATCATTTGATTTATTTATTTCATCTTCAATTATTTTTCCGTTATCAAAAGTATAAGAGAGGGAATAATATGACTTTCCCAAATTTAGGAAAATGAAGATTTAATAAATAGATCAAATTTTGTTTGCCGGAGTTTTATT
>NW_021210751.1:0-501 GCF_002162155.2 Triticum dicoccoides | reverse complement strand
CAACAACAGCAACACCAACAATAAGAACAACAACAACAACAACAACAACAACAACAACAACAACAACAACAACAACAACAACAACAACACCAGCAGCAAAACCACCACCACCACCACCAACAACAACAGCAACAACCACTACTAGGAAAAGGGCTATAGATGGCGCACCACACCCACGGTGCGCCATTAGTAACCTTGGCCACCACTTCCACCGAATGCACCCCCCCCCCTGTGGATCGCCTTTTTAGTTTAAAAAAAATAAAACAAAATGATAAAAATGTCAAAAAAAATAAAAGAAAATAAGTTTCCCATGTGATATGTGGCCTAGTTGTTGGGAAAATTAGCAAATATGAATTTTGACTTCATTTGCAAAATCTCGCGAGAGTTTGTAAAAATGGGCATAACTTTTGCATACTAACTCGGATGAAAAAGTTTTTTATATGAAAAATCATCTACTCGAAAAGTTACATCCAAATTTAACAGAAAACCTAACAGCAACAA
>NW_021210750.1:0-1465 GCF_002162155.2 Triticum dicoccoides | reverse complement strand
TACCAAAAGTTGTTCACATCTGAGGGCATATCAGGCATGGACGAGGTGCTCAACTCGGTTCCGGTGAAAGTCACTGCCGATATGAACAAGGGGTTAACGGCTCCTTACACAGCCCACGAGGTAAAAAAAGGCTCTTTTTCAGATGTACCCTACAAAGGCCCAGAACCAGACGGATAACCGGCTCATTTGTTCCAAATGCATTGGGAACTTTGTGGCACAGAGGTCACAAATGTGGTGTTGACAATCCTTCGTGGGGAGGAGAGCCCAGAGGTAATCAATGAAACGATCCTTGTTTTAATTCCTAAGGTTAAAGACCGTACAAATCTAACTCAGTTTAGACCGATAAGTTTGTGCAATGTGCTCTATAAGATTGCTTCAAAGGTTTTGGCTAACAGACTGAAGCAAATCCTGCCTAGATAATATCTGAAGAATAGTCTGCTTTTGTCCCTGGCCGGCTGATCACGGATAATATAATAAGTGCTTATGAATGTTTACACTTTATGAATAGGAACAAAGCACAACGGAATATATTATGTGCAGTAAAATTGGACATGATGAAGGCATATGATCATGTGGCATGGGAGTATCTTCGTGCCATTATGACCAAGATGGGGTTTGCTTCGTCTTTGGTCAATAAAATTATGAGACTGGTAACTTCTCTTAAATTCTCTGTCCTTTTTAGTGGATCTAAACTTGATTAGTTCACTCCTACAAGAGGGATCCGTCAGGGAGACCCCATTTCTCCATACCTATTTTTGCTCGCAGCGGAGGGCCTCTCATGACTTTTAAAAACCCAAGATGAATCATCCCAACTGACTGGAATTCGAGTGGCTCCTTCGGCTTCGCCGGTAAGCCACTTGCTCTTCGCTGATGATAGCCTACTGTTTGTGAAAGCTAGTGCTATGGGAGCAAACGAGTTGTCTTCGTTGATGGATAGCTATTGCAATGCTTCGGGTCAGAGAATAAATTTAGCCAACTCTTTTGTTTATTTCAGTAAGGGGTGTCCCAATTCTGTCAGAGCTATGGTTAAGGAGGCACTGAACATTGAGAACGAATCTCTAACAGATAGATATTTGGAAATGCCTTCTGACGTTGGAACAAGCAAGAATGGAGCCTTTAAATTTCTTAAAGAGAGGGTATGGGCCAAGATAAAGGGGTGGATGGAGAAACTCCTCTCGGCTGGGGGTAAAGAAGTAATGATCAAATCGGTAGCCCAAGCTATGTCCGTCTTTTCAATGTCTTGTTTTAAGCTTCCTCGTGGCCTCAGTGAGCATTTGAACTCATTGATTAGGAAGTTCTGGTGAGGCAGCAAAGAAGGACAGAGAAAGCCTAGCTGGGTATCATGGAATACGATGATCATGCCGAAAAGCTGTGGTGGACTGGGTTTTCGAGATGTTGAGCTATTCAATCTAACTTTGCTAGCAAGACAGACTTATAGGATTTTGAAGGATCCAGAGGCTTTAAG
>NW_021210749.1:0-1704 GCF_002162155.2 Triticum dicoccoides | reverse complement strand
GGGGCCCCAAAACAGTGAGTAAATAGTCCATGAAACGGTCCAGAATCGGCCCAAACTGCGAGTGTTGATGACCTTAACTTAATCGCACCTTGGGGTTCAACAACCGTGGAAATCACTTTGGGACCCCAAAACGGTGAGTAACAGTCCACGAAATGTGCCAAAATCGACAAAAACAAATTGTTGATGACCGACACGTAAACGCACCCCTGGGTTCGTTAATCGTGGAAATCACTCCGGGACCCCAAAACAGTGAGTAATAGTCTACAAAATGGGCAAGAATCGGCATAAAGTGTGAGTGTTGATGAACAAAACGTAAATGCACCCAGCGGTTCGCTAATCGTGGAAATCACTTCGAGACCCCAAAATAGTGCGTAATAGTCCACGAAACGGGCCAGAATCGGCCAAAACTACGAGTGTTGGTGGCTGACACATAAACGCACCCGAGTGTTCGTCAATCAGGGAAATCACACCGGGACCCAAAAAACAGAGTGATAGTCCAAGAAACATGCCTGAATCGGCCAAAACTGTGAGTGTTAATAACCGACACGTAAGCGCACCTTGGGGTTCAACAACTATGGAAATCACTTCGGGGCCCCAAAACCAGTGAGTAAATAGTCCACGAAACGGGCCAGAATCAACCAAAACTGTGAGTGTTGATGACCGACACGTAAATGCACCCCGGGGTTCATAAATCATGGAAATCACCCCAAAACTAAGTGATAGACCAAGAAATGGGCCAGAATCGGTCCAACTGCAATTGTTGATGACCTACACATAAGCGCACCTTGGGGTTCAACAACCATGGAAATTTGTTTTGGGGCATAATAGTCCACGAAACGGGTCGTTATCGACAAAAACCGCGAGTGCTGATAACCGAGACATAAGCGCACCCGGGGTTTCGTTAATCGTGGAAATCACTCCGTGTCCCCAAAACAATGAGTAATAGTCCACGAAACGGTCCAGAATCGGCCAAAACTGCTAGTGTTGATGACCGACATGTAAACACACTCTATGGTGCGTTAATCATGGAAATCACTCCGGGACCCCAAAACAGTCAGTAATAGTCCACGAAACGGGCGACAATCGGCCGAAATTATGATGGTCGATGACCGACATGTAAACGCACCTTGGGGTTCAACCACTAAGGAATCGCTTCGGGACCCCTAAATGATGAGTAATAGTCCACGAATCGGATCATAATTGGCCAAAACTGTGAGTGTTGACAACAGAGACGCAAACGCAACATGGGGATTGTAAATCGTGGAAATCGCTCAAGGACGCCAAAATGGTGAGTAATAGTGCACGAAACGGACCAGAAATTGGCCAAAATTGTGAGTGTCATTGACCGCACGTAAACGCACCACAGGGTTCGTAAATTGTGGAAATCACTCCGGTACCCCCAAAACTAAGTAATACTCTAAGAAACAGGCCAGAATCGGCCCAAACTGCTATTGTTGATGACCTACACTTAAGCACACCTTGGGGTTCAACAACCATGGAAAATCGCTTTGGGACCCCAAAACGGTGAGTAATAGTCCACGAAACGGGTTAAAATCGACAAAAACCGCGAGTGTTGATGACCGACACGTAAACGCACCCCGGGGTTCGTTAATCGTGGAAATCACTCCGGGACCCCAAAACAGTGAGTAATATTCTACAAAATGGGCAAGAATTGGCCAAAAGTGTGAGTGTTGATGACCAACA
>NW_021210748.1:0-1071 GCF_002162155.2 Triticum dicoccoides | reverse complement strand
TGCCCTCCGGATGCAACTGATGATGTGATCCAGACACATGCTCGTGTGTATATGTGGTACATTGTGTCGAGGACTTTGTTTCCTGACTCCACTGGCAAGAACGCTCCATGGATGTGGCTGAAGGCGTTGACCGTCTTCGATAGCAAATGGAGCTGGGGTTCAGCGACTCTTGCCTACTTGTACCGACAGGTAGTTGGTCTGTTTTGTGATCAACTCATTTATTCATTAGCAATGCAAGCTTGCTGTCAAGTTAACATTGTTTTTCTTTCATATGTAGCTGGATGATGCGTGTTGCAGGATCACACCTAGTGCAGGCATTGGTGGTAATCTGCTTCTACTTTCTGTATGGAGCTGGGAGCGTCTGCCTGTTGGACGCCCGAAGAGCGTCAGGTTTGATCCTTGGTATGCAGATGAACATGACGAATTACGGCGCCCCACGTGACCTTACAAGTGGGATATCGTTTCCGAGATGACGAACGATGTCAATCTCATGTACCAAAAGTACATTGCCGAGTTGGACACGATTACGCCTGAGCAGGTAAGGAGGTCATTACTTTAGTCCTTTCTCATGCTTGCTTGAAAAATAGTTATCAAATTTGCATTATTGCCCTGTTTCATAGGTGGAATGGCAGCCATATGGCGCGGGTGAGAGCTTGGGGTACACCGCGGACTTCCGCCTCAACCCGATGTGCTTGCGGGATAAGGATCTCTGGCTTATGCGGTGCCCATTGATATGCAACTGGGCGGTTGAGTTTCATTTGCCGCATCGCGTGTATCGTCAGTTTGGTCTTTTCCAGCCTCACCCGCCGGATTGGGTGGACACGGATAAAGCACTTCATAGGTAAGAGAGCATGTGTGCGTATTGTCTAATCATCGGGACTCCTTTTGATTGTGCTAATGTTTGGTTTTATACCACGCAGGTTGGACAGGAGAAGGCAACGGAAGATAAAGGACTGGGCCAAGCATCATTCTGCGTATGTTACCCGCTTCCAGCTTTGTGTGGAGCAAGCTCGTAGCACTGCACGCGCCCCGCTTCGTGAGCACAACTCACTTGCTTTTGATAACTACGTA
>NW_021210747.1:42372-45511 GCF_002162155.2 Triticum dicoccoides | reverse complement strand
GCAGGGAGGTCACCGGTGGCTGCCGAATCGGGGGAGGGTTAGGTGGAAATCCTAACCCTAGCAGAGAGGAGGGGGGGACGCCATGGCCGTGCCTGGACTAGTGGATATGGGGAAGGTGAGGGGAGGGGGATGGCGGAGACGAGGTCGATGGTGGGTGGTGTGGCGGTGGTGGGTGGGGATGGCGTCGGATCTGGAAGGCGGGGTGATGGTGGCGGCGCGATCTGGAAGGGGAGGAGGAGAGCCGAGCTGTAGGTGCAAGAGGACCGCGGGCTCCTGCGCGATCTTGGGGAGGGAGACCGCGGGCTCAGCGTCGCCTGGAGGTGGAGGAGCATGGTGGCGGCGAGCGGCTTGAGCGTGCGCGATGAGGAGGGAGAAGGGGGCGGCGGCGATGGAGTGGGAGGGGATAGGGTTTGGGTGGTTGGGCTGCCCGGGGGTGGGAGGGGATAGGGTTGTTTTTCTCTCTCTTTTTTTTTCTTTAGATAAATGGGATGGGTGGATGGATGGATGGATGGATGCCATGTCATCAATCCATGGCACAAACATTTCAACCAATGAAAACAAAGCATACGTAGTTGTGTTTTTCTATGTGTTTCTATTATATTTTTTGCACAATGGTGCATTTTGGAATGGCAAAATTTGTTCAAATTATATCATACTTTGCACAAGGGTGCATCTTGGAATGACAAACAATGTTGCCTAAAAACATTACATTTTTTTGGATGAAAAATTCATTTTCCATTTTTTGAGTGCCCAAAATGAGTTTTTTTGTGAACGACCTACCATATATTTGTTGCAAAAGTGGACCGAATCATTTTTCTAAAATACTAGGACATATTTAATGCACAATTGACCAAATGGTTGAGTGTCAGAAGCTTTGATCCACCTCTCGTGAAAAAGACAAATTCCCGCCGATTCAGTTGGAAGCGGGTCAAATTTGAACTGCAGCTACCTCATAGTTTGCTATTTAATTTTTCAAAAAATCAATTCTAGGTACATAAGTATCTATTTAATCAGAGAAACACCAAAAAAAATCCAAGATTCAACCACTAGCTAGGAACGGTCATTCCCGCCGTTTTAACCATATTTTGAAATAAAAAATTGGGAAACCTTCGCATTGTGTCATTATATGTGGCCAAGTTCCCAGGAAAAATAACAAACTTGTAATACGGCAATTATTTTTATAAAGTGTTCTCAGAAACGAGCTATCACGTATGGAGATTAATGGCTTTCAAGCCAAATAATCAATCTTATGCCCACATTCATGGCATAGTTTGTTCAAATGATTTCATATTATGCACAATGGTGCATATTGGAATGGAAAACAATGTTGCCTAAGGAAGTCTCCATTTTCTTTGGACGGAAAAACTATTTTTCATTTTTCGAGTGCCCAAAAGGAGGTTTTTTGTGAAGGACCTCCCAAATAATTGTTGCAAAATTGGACAAAATCAATTTTATAAAATACTAGGACATATTTAATGCACAATTGACAAAATGGTTGGGTGTAAAAAGTTTTGATTCACCTCTCGTGAAAAAGACAAATTCCTGCCGATTTAGTTGGAAACGGGTCAAATTTGAACTGTAGGTGCCTCATAGTTTGCTATTTATTTTTTTCAAAAATCATTTCTAGGTACATAAGTATCTATTTAATCAGAGAAACACCAAAAAATTCCAAGATTCAACCATCAGCTAGGAACGGTCATTCCCGCCGTTTAGACCGCATTTTGAAACGGGAATAAAAAATTCAAAAAAAAATCAAAAAATTGGGAAACCTTCGCAATGTGTCATTATATGTGGCCAAGTTCCCAATAAAAACAATAAACTTGTAATACGACAATTATTTTAAAAATGTGTTCTCAGAAACGAGCTATCACGTATGGAGATCAATGGCTTTCAAGCCAAATGATCAATCTTATGGCCACATCCATGGCATAGTTTGTTCAAATGATCTCATATTGCACAAGGGTGCATATTCGAATGTCAAACAATGTTGCCTAAATAAGTTTCCATTTTCTTTAGACAAAAAAACCATTTTCCATTGTTTGAGGGCCCAAAAGGAGGTTTTTTTGTGAAGTCCAAGTCGCACACGCACCCCGCACGCGGATGGATCACTTCCTCTTGTATATATAGACAGAGAGAGAGAAAAGGAGAGGCTAGTGGAGAGAGAACAAGCTCTACCTCTTGAGTTGAGGGGCGATGCGGATCGATGAGGTGGCGCGACCAAAGCCCTCCCTTCCTTCCTGGCTGATGGTTGGATGCGCGAGCCCAAAAATCATGGATAGGCTAGGTACACGGCTGCATGCATGCACATGGGAGCCAAACGAACTGACGCATTGCCAAGGGATGTTAACCACTGATTATTATTTGTAGCCCGGCCGGCAGAGTTAAATACCCGTCCTTGTTAGTCGCACTGAATTTACTCATCCCTCTCATCGCCAGAAGAGAGAGTACTGACTTGCTTGCTTCTTGATTCCCGTGCCAAGTTGGTGGTACATGAATTTAACTTGCTTTTTCTCAATGAAACGACTTCAAGAATGCAGTTCCTCGGTTTTCTATCAAGTTGGTCCCCTCTCTTTGATTACGGTAGTTAACAACTTTTTCAAGCCTTCTCTTGTTTGATGTTGATGGGTATGGACAGTCTCTTTTCTCTCGTTTTCACAAGACCAAACTCATCTTGTAACACGAACTCCTAATACCATCAGTGGTGACCTGTCATCAAATAGACAAATGCCGGCTTGGGGCCTGTTCGGATCCACTCCACTCCACAACTCTGCTCTGGGAGCCGACGGAGCCGGCCCGAACGCTGCAACTCCCTGGAGTCGATAGAGCGGAGCAGAGCGATCTTGCGAGCTTGAGCTCGCTTGGAGGAACCGGAGCGTAGGCTGGAGCTCGCTTGGAGGAGCCGGAGCATAGGATTTCCTGGAGCCAGTGGATTACCGAACACCGAACAGGCTCTTAATAGATGAACTTTACTACTTATTGTCTATATTATAGACGTGCGTTGCACGTGCATACTTACTAGTATCATCTAACGATCTATCATGTCACTCTTATGGCATGTACAATGATTGATAAGATAGTCTTATTTTAAGTCTTGCGTGTAATTTAGAGATGATAAAAAAATGCCTATAATGGGTCATCT
>NW_021210747.1:41234-41770 GCF_002162155.2 Triticum dicoccoides | reverse complement strand
TGGGCCACTGCATGGCCTAGGCCCACAACCTGGGTTGGTAACCCTCTAAAAGGAACACGCCATATATACTTGATGTTCAAGACAAGGAGGTTGTATGCGAGGAGGACTCTCCAACCGCCTTAGAACTGACTACTACTCTGCAACCCTGGGACATCGATATCCTTAAGTCACGGCCGGGCTAGTCGGTATAGACATTATTCGTCATCCTTTGGTATACCTATGATCCTTGATATCATCCTTGAACTCTGTACACCCCATCCCGTCAATACAACACGAGTAGGAGTAGGGTTTGACCTCCGTAGCAAGGGCCCGAACCTAGCTAAAAATTTCTCATGTTTCCCCTCTGGCCTTTCCAGCTAGTCTCAGCATACTACCGAGGGGTATGCTCAATTTCACACCGACAAAGGCACGCTAGGCACGGGTCGTGCTTTCCAAAACCGAGATCCGGCTGGGATCTAACTTCAACTATGGCATCTGCGCTCACCTCCAGATTTTCGCCTCCGAAGCGATGAATTTCATCCCCAACTCAGCGGGGA
>NW_021210747.1:34388-40979 GCF_002162155.2 Triticum dicoccoides | reverse complement strand
CCCATGATGGGAACTAAGAAAACTTCTAAGAAATTCGAAGCAAACCGAAAAAAGATGCAGCGCTTACACTTGTGCCAGGAGTGGAAGCGCGAACGCCTTCTCCAAGAGCATGCCTAGGTTTTGGCTCCCATGGAGCCGATCCGGAAGAGAGAGAGAGAGAGAGAGAGAGAGAGAGAGAGAGAGAGAGAGAGAGAGAGAGAGAGAGAGAGAGAGTTCAGACGAAGAAGAAGGTAGAGGATTTTAGGGAAAGAGCTTTCTAACGGTACCGCTACCTCACGTGGTCCCTAATGAGCCAATGAGAGTAGGATAACGACTGAAAATAAAGGAATGAACGCAGGACAACACGTAGAGCTTCTCAATACAAGGGGCATTCCACTCTTAGTTCTTGGGTTTTGCGTGGCACATATTTTCTAAGCCAGACCCAACCACGTGGTGATCCGGTGGAATGGAACCCCGCCCCATGCAGCATGCAAGGTACTAATTGCATAACATTGAGTTATAGATGGTAAAGAGAGAGGCAAAAGACATTCAAGGTAGTTGGTTGGGAAGGTTCATATTGTGTCCTCCTCGTGCCAAAGGCGTGAACAACATTTAGTAATTTTTGTATGAACAGCTTTTACTCCAGCCACATCTCTGTCCGACGGCAGGGCAGCCTCGTCTGACGTAAGGAGCGCGGGAGGTAGGCCACAACATCAAATTTTTTGGTGTTTTTTTTTAATGTTTTTATCATTTTTCTACTTTTTTATACTTCCATATATTCTAAAAATATATATTACAAAAGACACTCTCACATAAAACTTTAAAAAATGTTAATCAAGCATTTGGAAAATGTCAAATGTGTATAGAAAGAATCTTTCTCATGTATATGAAAAATCTATACAGAAAATATACAATGTGTTTGAAAAAAACTTGATCATCTATTCAAAAAATGTAGCAGGTTGTGAAGAATGTTAATCAAGCATTTGAAAAATGTTTCTAATGTATACATGGATACACAAAATATACAATGTGTATGAGAAAAGTTTTCATATATTTAAAAAATATTAATCAAGCATTCGAAAAATGTTAAATTTGTATACAAAAGATGTTTCTAATGAATATGAATAATATATACAAACACTATACAATGCGTATGAGAAAATGTTGATTACCTATTTGAATATTATTAATCAAGCATTTAAATTTTTTATTCACGCATTTGAAAAGTATTAATCAGGAATTTGAAAAATGTTAAGTGTTTATAGTAAAAAACGTTTTCCATCTATATGAATAATGTATACAGAAAATATTCAATGTGTATGAAAGAAATGTTGATCTTGTATTTAAAAGATGTTAAGTGTGCATAAAAAACTATTCCTGATGTTTACGGAAAAATGCACAACATACATTAAATAAAAGTAGACATAAAAACATATATATCTACAAGAATTTAATTCCGTATTTAAAAAATGTTCACCATATATTTTTTAACTGTTGACCATGTATTCAAAAAAGTGTTCAAAACATGTATTTTAAGGAAAAATGTAGATCGTGTATTAGAAAACAAGGAAAACCAATGAAAACGAGCAAGAAAAAAACAAAACCAAATAAAAAGAAAGAAAAAAGCAAGCAAAAAACCGACAAAGATACAAACAAAAAACAAACAAAAAAAGTAAAATTGAGAAAGAAACAAAGAAACCCAGTGATAAAAAACAAGAAAATGGAAACCCCTAAAAAATAGTGAAGAAATGAAGAAAATCATAAGAAAGAAAACAACAGAAAAAAAAACCCGATATAATCAGACAGTTCGGCGACGACCCAACGTAACAACAGTGACAAGAAAAAAAAACCACCATGAAAGAACGAGGGGAGGTCCTAGCCGGCGCCTTAAGCACCTCTGAAGCGAACTGGCGTTCACAGGAGAACTAGTGGGCCGGCCCGTAGTGCACAGAAATACTGTAGCGCAAAAACCACCAAAAAAAGTAGTACGACGCGGGGAGTCGAGCACCATTCGCCTACTAGTGATTAATTGCAGCGTGCAATGCTTAAGAACTATTCTAGCGGCACTATTTGAAAAAATAAAACAAGTTCACTATTATGGGAAAAAGTTTCACCAATTGACCGGTCTAGCCAGTTGACCATTGACAATTCAAAAGATATGTGTAAGTTTTTTTTAAAAGTAGGAATTAAAAAATCGTTCACAAAAGAAAGATCACTGGTTGAAAAAAGGTTGATGAATTTAAAAGATAAAACTCACAAAGTGGGAAAAGGTGCATTGATCTTCAATTAAAGTTCATCGATTTTGGAAAAAGTTCATTCGATTTCAATTTTTTTTAAAGTTCATCGAATTTGAAAAATATCATCATAATTGAAAAAAGTTCATCGAATCTGAAAAAAATTCAGTGGATTTGAAAAAAAGTTCATCAAATTTATAAAAATTTCATCGATTTTGCAAAAAGTACATCCTAATTTCAAAAGGAATGGAAAAAAGACAAAAAAGAAAAAGAAAAAAAGCAAAAAAGGAAAGAATAAAAGAAGGGAAACGTTGCTTCTTATGATATCCAGCCTGGTGGAGGGTTGGTAAACGCGTGGTAACATGAGGGGGGTCTCTAGTTTGATTCATCAGAAGCGCATTGTTTTTGCGATTTAACAAATGAGAAGAAAAATTAAACGGGTCGGCCCAGCTGGCGGGAGGTGGTGTGCGCTACAGGCGCCTGTTAACAAAATGCACGTTAACCGGCGACTGCAGCGCCGAATATGATTTGCCCAAAACGAACACAGGAAGCATGCGAGCGAAAACCCGAAAACGGGCCGGGCCATAACTGCGGACGCTTCCAGCGATAGCCAAGTGGGCCAGCCATCATGTCTCTGTCCATCACCATGTGAGGAAAACGATAGCCAAATGGGCCAGCCATCATGTCTTTGTCCATCACCATGTGAGGAAAATGATAGCCGAATGGGCCAGCCATCACGCAAAGGATGATATAACTGATGGGCCACATACACCTAACAAAAGGTCCATGGGCTGTATAGAGTTTCGATGGAGATGAGGTGGCTCTGACCCTAACCGTGTGTGCGCTAGCTGAGCTGCTCTCATCGAATTTGAAAAATCAATACATTAATTTTGAAAAAAGCTCATTAATTTTAAATAAAATTCATCAACTTTTAAAGGATTTCTTCAACATTTATTTTTTATCAATTTTGAAAAAAAAAATACTTCGTCAAGCCTTAATCCTTGCCAATAACCTTGGCATACGGAAGATCATGGTAGCATCTGATTGCATGTCACTCATCAATAAGGTCAAGGGTTTAGGTTTTGATAAGTCCCCTATTGGAGCCATAGTCCATGATATTACCTCTCATATGTAAATGTGAGCATTTCTTTTGCAGAAATTAAATGTGAACAATATAATTGGTTAGTGTGCTCATGGAACAAACTATCCTTGTATTGATCGTTTGGGTGCTTCGCGTGAAAAATCTTGATCCTTTGGATTGGGAGATTGCGGCACTCTGGAGGTGTAATCTTCCTGAAGGCACCGCCTTGGCACTCTCAGTTCGCCGGCTATCACCTTTGCCTCTTTGTTGTTGGCTCGGTTAAGGGCTCCATCGACTTCATAACGTTCCTTATTGTTCATGTTTTGCCTTCATGGATTTGGTTGGGGTGTTGTAGTTGTACTTTGGCACCTATGTATCTTCTCTTGGGTGTGTGGTTTGTTGCACTAAGTTCTATGTTGATTGTTGCTTTATATATAAAGCGGACGAAAGTAGGAATTAAAAAATCATCCACAAAAGAAAGATCACTGGTTGAAAAAAGGTTGATGAATTTCACAAAATGGGAAAAGGTGCATTGATCTTCAATTAAAGTTCATCGATTTTGAAAAAAGTTCATTCAATTTCAATTTTTTTTAAAGTTCATCGAATCTGAAGAAAAGTTCATCGAATTTGAAAAACGTTCATGGAATCTGAAAAAAGTTCAGTGGATTTGAAAAAAAATTCATCAAATTTATAAAAACTTCATCAATTTTGCAAAAAGTACATCCAAATTTAAAAAGGAAAGGAAAAAAGACAAAAAAAGAAAAAGAAAAAAAGAAAAAAGGAAAGAATAAAAGAAGGGAAACGTTGCTTCTTACGATATTGGGGAGGGAGACCGCGGGCTCCTGCGCGATCTTGGGGAGGGAGACCGCGGGCTCGGCGTCGCCTGGAGGTGGAGGAGCGTGGTGGCGGCGAGCGGCTTGAGCGTGCGCAATGAGGGGGGAGAAGGGGGCGGCGGCGATGGATCTGGGGAGAAGGGGGCGGCGGCGATGGAGTGGGAGGGGATAGGGTTTGGGTGGTTGGGCTGCCCGGGGGTGGGAGGGGATAGGGTTCTTTTTCTCTCTCTCTCTTTTTTTCTTTAGATAAATGGGATGGGTGGATGGATGGATGGATGAATGCCATGTCATCAATCTATGGCACAAATATTTCAACCAATGAAAACAAAGCATACATAATTGTGTTTTTCTATGTGTTTCTATTATATTTTTTGCACAATGGTGCATTTTGGAATGGCAAAATTTGTTCAAATTATATCATACTTTGCACAAGGGTGCATCTTGGAATGGCAAACAATGTTGCCTAAAAACATTACATTTTTTTGGATGAAAAATTCATTTTCCATTTTTTGAGTGCCCAAAATGAGTTTTTTTGTGAACGACCTACCATATATTTGTTGCAAAAGTGGACCGAATCATTTTTCTAAAATACTAGGACATATTTAATGCACAATTGACCAAATGGTTGAGTGTCAGAAGCTTTGATCCACCTCTCGTGAAAAAGACAAATTCCCGCCGATTCAGTTGGAAGCGGGTCAAATTTGAACTGCAGCTGCCTCATAGTTTGCTATTTAATTTTTCAAAAAATCAATTCTAGGTACATAAGTATCTATTTAATCATAGAAACACCAAAAAAATCCAAGATTCAACCACTAGCTAGGAACGGTCATTCCCGCCGTTTTAACCATATTTTGAAATAAAAAATTGGAAAACCTTTGCATTGTGTCATTATATGTGGCCAAGTTCCCAGGAAAAATAACAAACTTGTAATACGGCAATTATTTTTAAAAAATGTTCTCAGAAACGAGCTATCACGTATGGAGACTAATGGCTTTCAAGCCAAATGATCAATCTTATGGCCACATTCATGACATAGTTTGTTCAAATGATTTCATATTATGCACAATGGTGCATATTGGAATGGAAAACAATGTTGCCTAAGGAAGTCTCCATTTTCTTTGGACGGAGAAACTATTTTCCATTTTTCGAGTGCCCAAAAGGAGGTTTTTTTGTGAAGGACCTCCCAAATACTTGTTGCAAAATTGGACCAAATCATTTTTATAAAATACTATTTAATGCACAATTGACAAAATGGTTGGGTGTAAAAAGTTTTGATTCACCTCTCGTGAAAAAGACAAATTCCTGCCGATTTAGTTGAAAGCGGGTCAAATTTGAACTGTAGGTGCCTTATAGTTTGCTATTTATTTTTTTCAAAAATCATTTCTAGGTACATAAGTATCTATTTAATCAGAGAAACACCAAAAAAATTCCAAGATTCAACCACCAGCTAGGAACGGTCATTCCCGCCGTTTTGACCGCATTTTGAAACGGGAATAAAAAATTCAAAAAAAATTCAAAAAATTGGGAAACCTTCGCAATGTGTCATTATATGTGGCCAAGTTCCCAGGAAAAATAATAAACTTGTAATATGACAATTATTTTAAAAAGGTGTTCTCAGAAACGAGCTATCACGTATGGAGATCAATGGCTTTCAAGCCAAATGATCAATCTTATGGCCACATCCATGGCATAGTTTGTTCAAATGATCTCATATTGTGCACAAGGGTGCATATTCGAATGTCAAACAATGTTGCCTAAATAAGTTTCCATTTTCTTTAGACGAAAAAACCATTTTCCATTTTTCGAGGGCCCAAAAGGAGGTTTTTTTGTGAAGTCCAAGTCGCACACGCACCCCGCACGCGGATGAATCACTTCCTCTTGTATATATAGACAGAGAGAGAGAAAAGGAGAGGCTAGTGGAGAAAGAACAAGCTCTACCTCTTGAGTTGAGGGGTGACGCGGATCGATGAGGTGGCGCGACCAAAGCCCTCCCTTCCTTCCTGGCTGATGGTTGGATGCGCGAGCCCAAAAATCATGGATAGGCTGGGTACACGGCTGCATGCATGCACATGGGAGCCAAACGGACTAACGCATTGCCAAGGGATGTTAACCACTGATTATTATTTGTAGCCCGGCCGGCAGAGTTAAATACCCGTCCTTGTTAGTCGCACTGAATTTACTCATCCCTCTCATCGCCAGAAGAGAGAGTACTGACTTGCTTGCTTCTTGATTCCCGTGCCAAGTTGGTGGTACATGAATTTAACTTGCTTTTTCTCAATGAAACGACTTCAAGAATGCAGTTCCTCGGTTTTCTATCAAGTTGGTCCCCTCTCTTTGATTACGGTAGTTAACAACTTTTTCAAGCCTTCTCTTGTTTGATGTTGATGGGCATGGACAGTCTCTTTTCTCTCGTTTTCACAAGACCAAACTCATCTTGTAACACGAACTCCTAATACCATCAGTG
>NW_021210747.1:22148-31379 GCF_002162155.2 Triticum dicoccoides | reverse complement strand
ATATTCTAAAAATATATATTACAAAAGACACTCTCACATAAAACTTTAAAAAATGTTAATCAAGCATTTGGAAAATGTCAAATGTGTATAGAAAGAATCTTTCTCATGTATATGAAAAATCTATACAGAAAATATACAATGTGTTTGAAAAAAACTTGATCATCTATTCAAAAAATGTAGCAGGTTGTGAAGAATGTTAATCAAGCATTTGAAAAATGTTTCTAATGTATACATGGATACACAAAATATACAATGTGTATGAGAAAAGTTTTCATATATTTAAAAAATATTAATCAAGCATTCGAAAAATGTTAAATTTGTATACAAAAGATGTTTCTAATGAATATGAATAATATATACAAACACTATACAATGCGTATGAGAAAATGCTGATTACCTATTTGAATATTATTAATCAAGCATTTAAATTTTTTATTCACGCATTTGAAAAGTATTAATCAGGAATTTGAAAAATGTTAAGTGTTTATAGTAAAAAATGTTTTCCTTCTATATGAATAATGTATACAGAAAATATTCAATGTGTATGAAAGAAATGTTGATCTTGTATTTAAAAGATGTTAAGTGTGCATAAAAAACTATTCCTGATGTTTACGGAAAAATGCACAACATATATTAAATAAAAGTAGACATAAAAACATATATATCTACAAGAATTTAATTCTGTATTTAAAAAATGTTCACCATATATTTTTTAACTGTTGACCATGTGTTCAAAAAAGTGTTCAAAACATGTATTTTAAGGAAAAATGTAGATCGTGTATTAGAAAACAAGGAAAACCAATGAAAACGAGCAAGAAAAAAACAAAACCAAATAAAAAGAAAGAAAAAAGCAAGCAAAAAACCGAGAAAGATACAAACAAAAAACAAACAAAAAACAAACAAAAAAAGTAAAATTGAGAAAGAAACAAAGAAACCCAGTGATAAAAAAGAAGAAAATGGAAACCCCTAAAAAAATAGTGAAGAAATGAAGAAAATCATAAGAAAGAAAACAACAGAAAAAAAACCCGATATAATCAGACAGTTCGGCGACGACCCAACGTAACAACAGTGACAAGAAAAAAAATAACCACCATGAAAGAACGAGGGGAGGTCCTAGTCGGCGCCTTAAGCACCTCTGAAGCGAACTGGCGTTCACAGGAGAACTAGTGGGCCGGCCCGTAGTGCACAGAAATACTGTAGCGCAAAAACCACCAAAAAAAGGAGCACGACGCGGGGAGTGGAGCACCATTCGCCTACTAGTGATTAATTGCAGCGTGCAATGCTTAAGAACTATTCTAGCGGCACTATTTGAAAAAATAAAACAAGTTCACTATTATGGGAAAAAGTTTCACCAATTGACCGGTCTAGCCAGTTGACCATTGACAATTCAAAAGATATGTGTAAGTTTTTTTTAAAAGTAGGAATTAAAAAATCGTTCACAAAAGAAAGATCACTGGTTGAAAAAAGGTTGATGAATTTAAAAGATAAAACTCACAAAGTGGGAAAAGGTGCATTGATCTTCAATTAAAGTTCATCGATTTTGGAAAAAGTTCATTCAATTTCAATTTTTTTTTAAAGTTCATCGAATTTGAAAAATATCATCATAATTGAAAAAAGTTCATCGAATCTAAAAAAAATTCAGTGGATTTGAAAAAAAGTTCATCAAATTTATAAAAATTTCATCAATTTTGCAAAAAGTACATCCTAATTTCAAAACGAATGGAAAAAAGAAAAAAGAAAAAGCAAAAAAAGCAAAAAATGAAAGAATAAAAGAAGGGAAACGTTGCTTCTTATGATATCCAGCCTGGTGGAGGGTTGGTAAACGCGTGGTAACATGAGGGGGGTCTCTAGTTTGATTCATCAGAAGCGCATTGTTTTTGCGATTTAACAAATGAGAAGAAAAATTAAACGGGTCGGCCCAGCTGGCGGGAGGTGGTGTGCGCTACAGGCGCCTGTTAACAAAATGCACGTTAACCGGCGACTGCAGCGCCGAATATAATTTGCCCAAAACGAACACAGGAAGCATGCGAGCAAAAACCCGAAAACGGGCCGGGCCATAACTGCGGACGCTTCCAGCGATAGCCAAGTGGGCCAGCCATCATGTCTCTGTCCATCACCATGTGAGTAAAATGATAGCCAAATGGGCCAGCCATCATGTCTTTGTCCATCACCATGTGAGGAAAATGATAGCCGAATGGGCCAGCCATCACGCAAAGGATGATATAACTGATGGGCCACATACACCTAACAAAAGGTCCATGGGCTGTATAGAGTTTCGATGGAGATGAGGTGGCTCTGACCCTAACCGTGTGTGCGCTAGCTGAGCTGCTCTCATCAAATTTGAAAAATCAATACATTAATTTTGAAAAAAGCTCATTAATTTTAAATAAAATTCATCAACTTTTAAAGGATTTCTTCAACATTTATTTTTTATCAATTTTGAAAAAAAAATATACTTCGTCAAGCCTTAATCCTTGCCAATAACCTTGGCATACGGAAGATCATGGTAGCATCTGATTGCATGTCACTGATCAATAAGGTCAAGGGTTTAGGTTTTGATAAGTCCCCTATTGGAGCCATAGTCCATGATATTACCTCTCATATGTAAATGTGAGCATTTCTTTTGCAGAAATTAAATGTGAACAATATAATTGGTTAGTGTGCTCATGGAACAAACTATCCTTGTATTGATCGTTTGGGTGCTTCGCGTGAAAAATCTTGATCCTTTGGATTGGGAGATTGCGGCACTCTGGAGGTGTAATCTTCCTGAAGGCACCGCCTTGGCACTCTCAGTTCGCCGGCTATCACCTTTGCCTCTTTGTTGTTGGCTCGGTTAAGGGCTCCATCGACTTCATAACGTTCCTTATTGTTCATGTTTTGCCTTCATGGATTTGGTTGGGGTGTTGTAGTTGTACTTTGGCACCTATGTATCTTCTCTTGGGTGTGTGGTTTGTTGCACTAAGTTCTATGTTGATTGTTGCTTTATATATAAAGCGGACGAAAGTAGGAATTAAAAAATCGTCCACAAAAGAAAGATCACTGGTTGAAAAAAGGTTGATGAATTTCACAAAATGGGAAAAGGTGCATTGATCTTCAATTAAAGTTCATCGATTTTGGAAAAAGTTCATTCGATTTCAATTTTTTTAAAGTTCATCGAATCTGAAGAAAAGTTCATCGAATTTGAAAAACGTTCATCGAATCTGAAAAAAGTTCAGTGGATTTGAAAAAAATTCATCAAATTTATAAAAACTTCATCAATTTTGCAAAAAGTACATCCAAATTTAAAAAGGAAAGGAAAAAAGACAAAAAAAGAAAAAGAAAAAAAGCAAAAAAGGAAAGAATAAAAGAAGGGAAACGTTGCTTCTTACGATATTCAGCTTGGTGGCGGGTTGGTAAACGCATGGTAACATGAGGGGGGTCTCTAATTTGATTCACCAGGAGCGCATTGTTTTTAAGATTTAAGAAATGAGAAGAAAAATTAAAAGGGTCGGCCCAACTGGCGGGAGGTGGTGTGCGCTACAGGCGCCTGTTAACAAAATGCACGTTAACCGACGCCTGCAGCGCCGAATAGGATTTGCCCAAAACGAACACAGGAAGCATGCGAGCGAAAACCCGAAAATGGGTCGGGCCATAACTGCGGACGCTTCCAGCGATAGCCAAGTGGGCCAGCCATCATGTCTCTGTCCATCACCATGTGAGGAAAATGATAGCCAAATGGGCCAGCCATCATGTCTCTGTCCATCACCATGTGAGGAAAATGATAGCCAAATGGGCCAGCCATCACGCAAAGGATGATATAACTGATGGGCCACATACACCTAACAAAAGGTCCATGGGCTGTATAGAGTTTCGATGGAGATGAGGTGGCTCTAACCCTAGCCGTGTGTGCGCTAGCTGAGCTGCTCTCATCGAATTTGAAAAATCAATACATTAATTTTGAAAAAAGCTCATTAATTTTAAATAAAATCCATCAACTTTTAAAGGATTTCTTCAACATATATTTTTTATCAATTTTGAAAAAAATATACTTCGTCAAGCCTTAATCCTTGCCAATAACCTTGGCATACGGAAGATCATGGTAGCATCTGATTGCATGTCACTGATCAATAAGGTCAAGGGTTTAGGTTTTGATAAGTCCCCTATTGGAGCCATAGTCCATGATATTAGCAAATGTGCGACAAGGTTTGTATCTTGTACTTTTATTCATGTCAGTCGTACATGTAATGGGGCAGCACATGTTCTGGCGAAATCGGCAGAGCATGATGTTTGGTCCTGCTGGATTAATGAGTTCCCTGATGTAAGTAGGACCATTATATGTAATGAATTAATTATGAATGAACCAAAGGGTGTAGCTGCCCATTACCTAAAAAAAGAAATCTAAACATACCAGTTATACTGCTCGTGAGTAAAGACTTAACCACAAAGGAGTATTGATGCGACAAATGATATGGAGTGAATAAGCTAAAAAATAAAATTGCCATGTATGGCTTTATAATATAAAAAACACACTTGCCTGTTTTTCAGGGAAAGGGAGATTCTATTAATTTAAGGAGGTCAAAGAGTCACACATCGGCGCATCAAACATCTAACTTAGTGTTTTCTGCCTGCTGCCAGTTGGCGCCTAGCACCACCTAAAAAGGGAGGGGCATACGCCTTCGTATGGTTCTCGCGACTGTGTGGTCTCCTCGCATTTCCTACTGAGATTAAGCTATTCAGTTTCGTTTTTGCGACAAATTTCAGGTGTTTCCTTGTGTCATCTCACTAATCTGGCATACGTAGGTGAAGGTGACCACCCTAACATACATAGAAAAACAGTTAAGAGAAATCAAAGATGATCAAACGACGAGAGCTCACGGGTGTTTTGACGGAATCACCTCTCATATGTAAATGTGAGCATTTCTTTTGCAGAAATTAAATGTGAACAATATAATTGGTTAGTGTGCTCATGGAACAAACTATCCTTGTATTGATCGTTTGGGTGCTTCGCATGAAAAATCTTGATCCTTTGGATAGGGAGATTGCGGCACTCTAGAGGTGTAATCTTCCTGAAGGCACCGCCTTGGCACTCTCAGTTCGCCGGCTATCACCTTTGCCTCTTTGTTGTTGGCTCGGTTAAGGGCTCCATCGACTTCACAACGTTCCTTATTGTTCATGTTTTGCCTTCATGGCTTTGGTTGGGGTGTTGTAGTTGTACTTTGGGACCTATGTATCTTCTCTTGGGTGTGTGGTTTGTTGCACTGAGTTCTATGTTGATTGTTGCTTTATATATAGAGCGGACGAAAGTCATTTTTGGCATCATTTGATTTATGCCAAAAATTCATTTTCACAAAAACCAATATTCAGCATTCAAAATAAGAAAATGAGCGGATTTCACTTTTTATCCCCTAGTTTCATGGTTGTGACAAAATGCCTCATTTAGAAGTGCTTTTCACATTTTTGTCCAATTTAGCAAAATTGGTGCCACTAATTACCCATTTTAGTTTATTTTTTCCTTTCTGGCTGTTTGGGCCCACACCTAAATGCTAACTTGGGCTTGCAATGACGATCGACAAGACAGAGCTTGTTCACGAACACCCAATTGTTTATTTCCTTACACGATGGATCACACGACTAAGATGATCATGTTGTGCAGTTTCTTCCTGATAGGGGATTGACTGGTAGTTCTGCCAAGATACCACCAATCACCGGAGTGGAGCCACAGACCAGTTGCAGTCGCACGGATAACCCGACATTCATTTATGAAAAATATCATTCAGAAATTCAAATTTTCGGCCAACTCCCCCCTCCCCCCCCCCTCTCTCTCTCACACACACACACACACACAAATTGTACTTTTCTAGAGAATGGCGACTATACTTCGTCACTTTCATGGTTATGACATATACGGTCAACATCAATGTTAATTAGGCTATATAGGAAGTTGATAGTAAAATGGACACATGGTGTCGGCCGGTGCCTGTTGATGGCGATGATGAAGTCGACATATTGCCTTTTCTCTTCTTCTTTTGTGTGGGTGTGTGGGTGTGTGGGTGGGGGGGGGGACATAACATGGATGAATCCTTTTATTTTTAGAGCCTTACTTAAAATTTAAGTTGATCCAATTGACTCGTGTGAGATTTTCATCATAGTTCCTTCTCTAGCATGTAGATAGACACATATAGTCTCGACACAAAATCTAGAATTTACATGTAGAATAACTTTTTAGTTTGAAGGTATATGTGATTCTAACTAGAAGTACTTAAAGCTAGCCACTTATCTGAAAATAATTAGTGCTAGACAATTATTTGCTAAAGTTAAAGTAGCACATTATTTGAAGATAATCAACATTAGACTATTATTGGTATAAGTTGGTGACACTTAACACTTTCTATCTAGTCCCATTATAGATCAAATAATTTTTCAAGGAGCGAAGATTCTTTGCCACTTGCATGGGCACCATATGCAATCAAACATCAATACTATCGATTATGCATTAAAGGAATATGATGATTCGGATATTGGTCACCAATGGCAACAATAATGCGCTTATAAACACTTGTTTTTTTCATGAGTACTAGATCGACAATTGTTTGACATGTGGATGCACATCAATACTCTAGCCCTTGTCGTGTAGTAGAATAGTTTATCATCCTCAAGATATGTGTTATTCTAATTAAAAGGATTAAACAGTTCCTTGCCAAATCCAACACAATAAGCGTCGCATGAAGGTCGAGCGCTGGTGGTGTCCACGCCGATTTTCACTGTGCCCAGGATGAAAACGCATTCACGAGAGAAAAAACAAGAAGAGAAACATACTCGTGTCCTTTTCTTCCCTGCGAAGGAACTCCACACTGAGTCGTCCACTCCAAGACTCCCCTCGACCCATAGTATGCCGCCGCCTCCCCTCCCCATCCCAGCCCCCCTCTTCGTGGTCTCGTCTCCTTCCCCTTTCTCTTCTCAATCCAGATCCATGGAGGTGGACGATAGGGACGCCATCGATCGCGACGCTAGGGTTCCTAGCCACTGCCACACGCACAGCCGGACAAAGTCACCTCCGCTCTTGCGGCCATCGATGGTCCTCCCCACCGTCGCCCGGAATTGTTCCGCCCATCTCTGCTCGCCCCCGAGTAGGAAGGCCGTGGCGAATCTGGCACCTATAGTCGGAAGCAACAGGGTTGGTGGAGTGGCGCATGCTGGCGGGGCCGGTAGTTGAGGGGGCTCACCGGCCGTAGCGGCAGGAGCGGTCGGGGAATCACATCGCAAGAGGCTGCCTTGGTTTGTTTTGCCTTCTGTTATGTTGTGTTCCGATGTTCTTTCTTTTAGTCATCTCCTCCTAAATTTTTGACTAATCTGGTGCTCCAATTTATTATTTACAGGTGATGATCTTGCTACAAGTTTCTTCTTGGGTTTACACGTTGGTGATTCTTGTAGTTGCCTCGTGCACAACCTTGTTCATGTCTCCTTTTCCTGATCCTCTAGTTCACAGGGTAACCGTGCAGGCAACTGGTGGTGGAGTCTCGCCGGATGATGTGACGGCAGCCATCGTCCATATTAATTGATTCAGTATGTATGCTCAAACTTTCCCTTGTAAGGCAAGACACTTCAGAGACCAATGGTTGACAGTCACAGCTGATACGTAGAACTGCAGGTGCACACACAGCTGCTTCATCAAGTTCTCTGAAAAAAGCTTGTGTTCTGGTTGAGTTATTGTGAAGTTGTAGTTGCTAACTTGCTATTAACTTGAAAAAAGATATGTTAATTTGGTTAATTTCCTTTGGCTAGTGTCACGTGTAAACTGAAGCATGTAAACAATACCATTTTTTCTATTTGATGCATCCTCTCAAAGCTGATGTGTCTCACTTCCATGGAATTAACCACTTCAACCAAGAAACCAAATTTTGTTTTACAAAATTAATATCATCTCCAAGTTCCAGCTGAGTCTCTCCAATGGAAGTACTCCACCAAATATATTTCTAAAATCTGCAGGTTGAACGACTACCAAATACATAGGGTTATACAGAAACAATGTCATATATAACGAAGAACTTGACTAGGAAATTAGACTTTGCTGTGATGCCAAATCTGTCTCTATTAAAATAACCATAACAAGGAGCCACATGGTGGCGTGTAGAGTTGAAATGAAGTTCTCCTTTGCAAAACACTAGATAATGGTGTGTTCTAGACTTGTAGACCAGTTACATCACATAGCACAGGAGTGAACTTTTTCTTTTGCTCTCCATATAATACAGAGGTCTGCACATTGAATTTTGTTCCTTACATTTCATATAATAATGTTACAAAACAATTACCTCATGAAAACAATATCCACCGTAAGTTGTTGTACAAATAGTAAGTCAAGGCAGGCAAAGTCACCAGTAATCCCCACAAGAACATTAGGTGTCAAATTCCAATAATTATGTAACAGCGGGTTGGTAGTGGTCGCCATTGCTCTCACTGGTATCTTAATATGTTTTTTTTATTGTTGCTAGGCTCCTCTGTTCCTGTCAGCTTCAGTAGCTCGTTGATTAAGATGTATGATTGGGTGACCAGCTGCAAGCTCTGGATGCCAAGGTCAAGACCTCTCTTGTTCAGATTTATGTTGGTTTCTTGATCCCCTTTTCTCAATGGATATATGGAACTAATACTGCATTACCATTGTTTTTATACCATCATTTGGTGGCTGGATGCAGGGTGGAGCTTTAAAAGTACTTGAAAAAATTGTGATTGCCTATTCCATGGTAAACCTACTAAGATTTGTGCTTTGCATAGAGGTTTAGTTGGTCAGAGAGCTATGCACTTTATAGCATCACTTTTTGCCTTCTACTGCAAATCTGCAAAATAAGGAATATGTACAAATATATTTATTTCATATAGACTTGATGGCTTCCAACTTGATGAAAGAACAATGGCTGAGAAGGGTTTATTTACAACTTAATGTTTTCCATACAACATCCTTGCATAGGCTAACACATGACATTCCTATGCCTTGCTCCAACGGCTTTAACCATCTTAATTTGCTAAATGGTGACTCGTGTTCTCTAGAGATTTCTAATAGTAGATTTAAGTGCATGATTTCCGGTGGGGATTGATCCCTCATGAATTAAACAAATATGGATTCTTTCCTTCTCCATATTTGTGCTTGTCACTTATGAGTATCATAAGCATTGCAAGGCCAATGTATCATGTCTTGCAAAGCTGGACTTTCTGCTTTCCAGTTGGCCCGCTGATGTGCAAATTGAGTTTTTTTTGCTC
>NW_021210747.1:21517-22138 GCF_002162155.2 Triticum dicoccoides | reverse complement strand
GATTTTCATCATAGTTCCTTCTCTAACATGTAGATAGACACATATAGTCTTGACACAAAATCTACAATTTACAGGTAGAATAACTTTTTAGTTTGAAGGTATATGTGATTCTAACTAGAAGCACTTAAAGCTAGCCACTTATCTGGAAATAATTAGTGATAGAATATTGTTTGCTTAAGTTAAAGTAGCACATTATTTGAAAATAATCAACATTAGACTATTATTGGTATAAGTTGGTGACACTTCACACTTTTTATCTATCCCATTATAGATCAAATATCTTTTGAAGGGGCGAAGATTCTTTGCCACTTGCATGGGCATCATATGCAATCAAACATCAATAGCATCGATTATGCTGTAAAGAAATACGATATTGGTCGCCAATGGTAGCAGTACCGCGCTTAGCTTCGGGAGGTCGATTTCTCGTAAAAAAATCCATCATAATCATAGCCACTCTTCCAACACATAGATAGACACTTGTTTTTTTCCTGAGTACTAGATAGACACTTGTTTGAGAAGTGGATGCAGATCCATACTCTAAACCCTGCCGTGTAGTAGAATACTACATCATCCTGAACATATGTGTTATTCTAATTAAAAGCATTAAACAGTTCCTCGCCA
>NW_021210747.1:20074-21507 GCF_002162155.2 Triticum dicoccoides | reverse complement strand
CTCCTCCCTCTGCTCGACCTGGACAAGCCAGAGGAGGAGAAACTAGAGCGTGGAGGCACCGCTTCGGGGCCACGCAACCACAACCCCTCATGCCCGTAACTCCACGTACTCCCCAGGCCACGGGCTTCGTGTGTTGTCCAGCTGTAGCGCGAGCATTACAGCTCTGAGCTCGGCTACGCCGCAAGCCAGGCCACGCGTCTGCCCTAGCATGACATGCGTCGTAGAAGGCGACGTCCACCCCCTCTTATACACCTCTAAAGCAGAAGTGGGGCGAAGAGGAGCAAATTGTTTGTGTTGCGAGAGAGCATATCCTTTCTTCCTCGTCGTGTGAGGCAGCGTCGAGCAGCGCGGAACAGCACAACACCGCACCGGACATCAATGGTGTCCACCTCCCGCCTCGACTGCACACTCCTCGTGATCTTCCTCCCGGACGGACTCAGTTGTGGACACCATTGATGTCTTGTGCGGTGTTGTGCTCTTCCGCACTGCTCGACTTTGCCTAGCACGATGAGGTAGGAAGGAGACGCTTTCTTGCAGTAAAAAGAATTGCTCCTCTGGGCCCTTCTTGTGCTTTCGAGGCATATAAGAGGGAGGTTGATGCCTCCTAGTACGACGCATCTCATGCCAGGGTGGGTGCGTGGCGTGGCTCGCGGTGGAGCCAAACCAGAGCGCTAACGCTCGCGCTAGAGCCACACGGAGGGAACGTGGGGCTACGGACGCGAGCAGCTACGTGGGCCTGGAGCGGGGCCTCCGCGCTTCAGTTTCACCTCTGGCTTATCTTGACCGAGCAGAGGGAGGGCCTTTTTGGCCCCATCTCCGGTGAACTGTGTGTGACCAATAGACGATGATGATGCAACAATTCACCGTGTGTACCCATCTATCTATATCTATCTGTCTAGCCGCTTAAAAGGCGACCATTTTATGTCTCACGCTTGCTTTTTTTTCTTTCTGCGAAAAAGTGTCACGCTTGTTTTCAGCCACTGTTTAATGCTTTTAATTAGAAGAACAACACGTATCTTCTGGATGATAAATTATTCCCTTGTCGAACAAGTGTCGTAGTCAAAAATAATAATCAGAGTTAAATACACTGGCACTACAAAAAATATGTCAACTTATGACCTTGATTATTGGTCACTGAAAGGTCATTGTTTTCCATTTGTGACCTTTTTTTACCAAAAACAGAAGGTCAAAAGCTGGCGGTCGTAAACTGAAATGAACGACCTTCTCTGTGAGAAGGTCGTGGACGTTTACGTCCAAAATATGCCTACTGTTTTGTTTTGGTCACTAGCGGCCTCCCCAGGCCACGTAGGCATCCGACGTGGCAATCTGATGTGGCATAGGAATCAGCCCGGTCCAATTTGGTATTTATATGGGCCGAGCCCATTAATTCAACCCATTTATACTTTTTTCGCTGCTAATTTTGGTGAACTACA
>NW_021210747.1:8308-20064 GCF_002162155.2 Triticum dicoccoides | reverse complement strand
GGGTCTGCACCTGATTCCATTTCAAAGTGGGAGCCTTCTCAGCAATCTGTGATGCTTACTCTTGCTGGCCTTCCAAGGAGAGAGGTAACATCCAGAAATAATCGTACTAGCATGTTGATAATTCAGGATTATAAATGCCGTTTGTGGTTCTTTGTTGCTAGAACATTCCCTTCCCGGGTCGGTTTGGTGAATCAGCCGTTGTATTAGTAAGCCGTTGGCACTAGTCCTTTCACGATAAGGATCTCTCAATTGCTGAAAACTAACTAAATATCACTATGAGATTTTACGGTGAGGAATGGTGAATATTACCATGTTGCTATGCATGGTAGGATGCCTCTCGCTCTTGAATCATAATTTCATGAAATGTTGTTGTCAAATGCAAATACTCAGTGTGTTCTACAGTCCCCTTTGCATACCTTTTGCCTTTGCTTTCTTGGATAGTTATTCATTAGTCGGTGTCATCGATTATAACTTCACATCGTCAATGTTCAGCTTGTTTTTCAAACACCTGTGGAAGTTGCTACAGGACACATCACGGGGCGGACGCGAAGGCCTTCATAGGTAGAGCAGAGCGAGGTCGATACGGTGGCCAGGCGTGGTCTAGAGAACTGGTGGCTGGTGGTGCGTGAGTTGGAGGCGAGGTGACGTCATTGACCAAGACGCCTCGTATATCCTCATCTCGTGCCTCCGGGAGAGGAGCTCGTCGAGGATCCCCTCTTCTCCATGGATCCACGATAGAGGTGCTCGTGCCTTTCATATTCCATTCCAGTACTGGAAACATACATCTTTCCATTTGATGGATTTCTGTTCTAATATAATTCCAGGGTCATATATGGAGGAGTGGATTTGAAAGGAAAGAATTCCAATTAGTTGCTTTTGAGGATGTTCCCGAGGCACTAAAGAACTGGTAGTCTCATCGTATGACGGTATGTATCTATTTGGTCATCATGTATATTGTGTAAACATAAAATGATGCACTGAATGCACTGCGCTCTTTCCAATTTTTATTGTGTCTATTCCTATCAACTAAGATAAATATCACAACTCAAAGTTTTAATCCTGTAGTTACATTTTCATGGTAGTAATGTTTGCCTAAAGGTGACTTAATGGAGCAAGATGTTTGCTAGAATACATTAAACGGCTGATTTACACCTGTTAATGTATGTGTCATCGCCTGTTCATACAAATGTAGTGTGCTAATGAATTTACTTTGTAAGGCAATAGCAGTACATAGTACAAACAATAACATTACGTGGTATAAATAGAAAAGTGAAAGGGGCGCATCCCACCCGGCACCGCCCCAAGTTCCTCTCAGGCGGCGCACCAGGGTGCACCCCAACCACTAGTAAAGCAGTAAACGGTATCCAAAAACAAGCGCCAGACTTTTCCCCCAAAAAAGAAGAAGCGCAAGATTGAAGATGGTTGCCTTTTAAGCGGCTAGACAGGTAGATAGAGATAGATAGGTACACACGGTGATCTGCTGCATCATCATCATCTGTTGGTCGCACACAGTTCGCCGGAGCTGGAGCCAAAAGCCCCTCCCTCTGCTCGATCAGGACAAGCCAGAGGAGGAGAGGGGGGAGACATAACATGGATGAATCTTTTTATTTTTAGAGCCTTACTTAAAATTTAAGTTGATCTAGTTGACTCGTATGAGATTTTCATCATAGTTCCTTCTCTAACATGTAGATAGACACATATAGTCTTGACACAAAATCTACAATTTACAGGTAGAATAACTTTTTAGTTTGAAGGTATATGTGATTCTAACTAGAAGCACTTAAAGCTAGCCACTTATCTGGAAATAATTAGTGATAGAATATTGTTTGCTTAAGTTAAAGTAGCACATTATTTGAAAATAATCAACATTAGACTATTATTGGTATAAGTTGGTGACACTTCACACTTTTTATCTATCCCATTATAGATCAAATATCTTTTGAAGGGGCGAAGATTCTTTGCCACTTGCATGGGCATCATATGCAATCAAACATCAATAGCATCGATTATGCTGTAAAGAAATACGATATTGGTCGCCAATGGTAGCAGTACCGCGCTTAGCTTCGGGAGGTCGATTTCTCGTAAAAAAATCCATCATAATCATAGCCACTCTTCCAACACATAGATAGACACTTGTTTTTTTCCTGAGTACTAGATAGACACTTGTTTGAGAAGTGGATGCAGATCCATACTCTAAACCCTGCCGTGTAGTAGAATACTACATCATCCTGAACATATGTGTTATTCTAATTAAAAGCATTAAACAGTTCCTCGCCAAATAAAGCATTAAACGGTAGCCGAAAACAAGCGTGAGACTTCTCCCAAAAAAAAGAAGAAGCACAAGACAGAAGACGGTTGCCTTTTAAGCGGCTAGACAGATAGATAGAGATAGATAGGTATACACGGTGAGTTGTCGCATCGTCATTGTCTGTTGATCACACGTAGTTCGCCGGAGCTGGGCCAAAAATCTCCTCCCTCTGCTCGACCTGGACAAGCCAGAGGAGGAGAAACTAGAGCGTGGAGGCACCGCTTCGGGGCCACGCAACCACAACCCCTCATGCCCGTAACTCCACGTACTCCCCAGGCCACGGGCTTCGTGTGTTGTCCAGCTGTAGCGCGAGCATTACAGCTCTGAGCTCGGCTACGCCGCAAGCCAGGCCACGCGTCTGCCCTAGCATGACATGCGTCGTAGAAGGCGACGTCCACCCCCTCTTATACACCTCTAAAGCAGAAGTGGGGCGAAGAGGAGCAAATTGTTTGTGTTGCGAGAGAGCATATCCTTTCTTCCTCGTCGTGTGAGGCAGCGTCGAGCAGCGCGGAACAGCACAACACCGCACCGGACATCAATGGTGTCCACCTCCCGCCTCGACTGCACAATCCTCGTGATCTTCCTCCCGGACGGACTCAGTTGTGGACACCATTGATGTCTTGTGCGGTGTTGTGCTCTTCCGCACTGCTCGACTTTGCCTAGCACGATGAGGAAGGAAGGAGACGCTTTCTTGCAGTAAAAAGAATTGCTCCTCTGGGCCCTTCTTGTGCTTTCGAGGCATATAAGAGGGAGGTTGATGCCTCCTAGTACGACGCATCTCATGCCAGGGTGGGTGCGTGGCGTGGCTCGCGGTGGAGCCAAACCAGAGCGCTAACGCTCGCGCTAGAGCCACACGGAGGGAACGTGGGGCTACGGACGCGAGCAGCTACGTGGGCCCGGAGCGGGGCCTCCGCGCTTCAGTTTCACCTCTGGCTTATCTTGACCGAGCAGAGGGAGGGCCTTTTTGGCCCCATCTCCGGTGAACTGTGTGTGACCAATAGACGATGATGATGCAACAATTCACCGTGTGTACCCATCTATCTATATCTATCTGTCTAGCCGCTTAAAAGGCGACCATTTTATGTCTCACGCTTGCTTTTTTTTCTTTCTGCGAAAAAGTGTCACGCTTGTTTTCAGCCACTGTTTAATGCTTTTAATTAGAAGAACAACACGTATCTTCTGGATGATAAATTATTCCCTTGTCGAACAAGTGTCGTAGTCAAAAATAATAATCAGAGTTAAATACACTGGCACTACAAAAAATATGTCAACTTATGACCTTGATTATTGGTCACTGAAAGGTCATTGTTTTCCATTTGTGACCTTTTTTTACCAAAAACAGAAGGTCAAAAGCTGGCGGTCGTAAACTGAAATGAACGACCTTCTCTGTGAGAAGGTCGTGGACGTTTACGTCCAAAATATGCCTACTGTTTTGTTTTGGTCACTAGCGGCCTCCCCAGGCCACGTAGGCATCCGACGTGGCAATCTGATGTGGCATAGGAATCAGCCCGGTCCAATTTGGTATTTATATGGGCCGAGCCCATTAATTCAACCCATTTATACTTTTTTCGCTGCTAATTTTGGTGAACTACATGGGCCAAGCCCTACAATTCGGCCTTTTTATTTTCTGGGCCAAGGCCTTTTTGTACCAGCAGTTTTAGTTTTCTTTTTTTTATAAAATGGGTCCATTAGTCAAACAAGTCCCACTTGTCAGGTTCTAATGAATGGGTCCCAGCTATTAGGCTCAGATTCTTCATATTTCAATTTAACATCATATTTGAATTTCATAGTAAGAAAATAACCAGTATTTAAATAGGCAAGCAGAAAACACACATAATAATTCAAATAACACTAGCCAGATTCACTACAAGCTCTACAAATGACACGTAATACAAGCTCAACATATACAATGCTTTACAAGCTCTACAAATGCAAAGCTCTACAGTACTTTACAAGCTCTCCAAGTAATGTTACAAGCTCTACAAGTGTTTTCTTCTTCAACATGGAGCTCCTTCGATAGAGATCAAATGCCGGACTCACTGGATGGCCATAGTCAGGACTGGGCTAACAGAACGACTGCATGCCCTCCATGATCGCCCTGTTACATGAATCAGCTAAGAAGAATTAGAAAAACTAGAGTAAAATGGAGTAAAGGACAATTCATTATAGAATGATAAACACACAAAGCTCTATCCATAGTACTAGCAATGGATAACAAGAACAACTCCAGATTATTAGCTGATTCATTATAGAAAAATATAGAACAAGCTCCCAGTTTGGAGCGAACAGTGGATAAAATCATGCAATAGCAATGGAACAATCATGCACACAGTATAATAAAATGGATAGAACAATAAAATGGATAGAACAATAACAAGAACAACTCCAGATTACACACAAAGCTCTATCCATAGTACCAGCAATGGATAAAATCATGCACACAGTATAATTCTGACTATAATATAACCAGAGAACTAAAGATTCTACATACTTTGAACTCATCAACTAATAAGTGAGAATGATCTAATTGTATGCAAACAATCTTTTTTTATTTGTTTATATTACTAAAACAGACATCTTCCTTTATGTGAAGAAGTCTGCTTCCTTCTTTAGTTAGTAGTAATCGTTCCATGCAAATCAACTGTGTGTGTATGCTTGAGCATGGTATGGAGATTACATGCATAGAGGAACAGAATCCTAAACAAAATAGCATCAAATAGCGGTGGGTGCTCAACCTATTTACCATACACAAGCAACACTTAAACCATATCATGTGCATATACTTGTGTCACATTAGGGGGTTCAGAATGTAGACAGTATATTCTAATAAAAAGGATTGAGAGCAGAGGGAGAGGGAGGTGGATATGGACGTGCTACCTGCTGCTACGGTGGTGCCTCTTGGTGGTCGTGTTTGAGCTCCTCCTGATGCTGCGTGAATCCAAATGGCTCTCAAGCAAAATCTCCAGCGAAACTACAATGCAACGAATAGTAAGTAACAACAATGTCTGCGACGTCTGCAATGAACTTTTGAGTCGCTACAGCAACCAGCCTTGTTCCCAGACCACAAAATTAGGAAATAGATTTAAAAACATGTCATTCATGTGGACCAATAATTACTGAGTTGGAGAGGAAACTACAGTTTCTCTCAGGCTGGAACTACAACGTGCTAAAACAACCCTAAGTGGTTCCATTCATGTGGAAGAATACAGCTCAGGTGCTAAACCTGAAAACAATATGATGTGCAGAAACTAGATTTAATTTACTATTATAGGAACTTGAATTTTGTTCACAGGTTAATCCAACACAAGTAAAAATAGGCTAAATAGAACGGATAACTCCATCTTCTCTGTTAAGGCTGAAAAGAGAAGGCAGCCATCACAGTGATCTTCTCTGTTAAGGCTGTGGGGGATTGAAGGATTGGTAAGATCTGCTCGGTTTCTTTGATTTGAAAGCTAAAGTTCGAAGTGAGTTGTGCAACATCACAGTGATCACAGAGTACAGCACTGCTAGCTAGTCATCTGCCCACGACTTCATAGAAAAAATAAAAGTAATGTCCACATATGACTCTTGTGCTGTCAAAATCTGAAACCAGGCGTCCTTCTAAATTATAAGTACATTTCATGATTTTGACACTCATCACTTGTCAGACCCGGGATCGCGTATCTATGCACTCGTAGGAATACTACAGATAATTGAGTTTTTATCAACACTTGGAGAAAGCACAGTAAAAGGTGTTAAATGTTCCACGGAACAAAACTTTGTGGCTCAGGTAGCTAGCCTAACATAGCCGCACTGTATAATCAGCTCAAACCCGCAGACAAAATGACGCGTTCTAATCTAGCGTTGCCTTCTCTTCTCAGGGAAGCAAGGGTATGTTGCAGCCACAAGCTAACAGTAAACCAGGAACCTTAAACTTAACAGGGAAGAAAACTCCGACATAAGAATTCTCTGTCGAAGGATTACCGGTCTGGTCTGGGGGCCAAGGACACCATTGATGAAGGTGGCACTCAAGGTGGAGGCAGCATACCCGAATCCAAGGGCCCGAAACGCTGATATATATGAAGGAGATCAATTGCGCGTGAGAAAGAATCCGAGCATCAACCGGATAATAAGTTGGAGAAATCTCTCTGAAAGACTGAAACAGAACGCGGGGAACAGAAAGAAAGTGAATGGGGAAAAAAATCACTCACATGCGTATGTCTCGGGGAATCTGCAGCGCCGTCATGCCGCCGGTGCCCGAAGCGTCGCCCTACCCTGACATCTCTGACATCTCAAAGCCGTGCGCGTTGACGAGCAGCCGCCCTTGGCGACGAGACGGTGGTGGCGCGCCAAGGGAAGAGAGTGGGGGAGGGGAAGAGGGTGTGGTGCCGCCCGAGGCGAGGGCATCGAGGGTGGGGACAGCACCGGTGGGGGAGACCGGAGACGGGCAGGGAGGTCACCGGTGGCTGCCAGATCGGGGGAGGGTTAGGTGGAAATCCTAACCCTAGCAGAGAGGAGGGGGGGACGCCATGGTCGTGCCTGGACTAGTGGATATGGGGAAGGTGAGGGGAGGGGATGGCGGAGACGAGGTCGACGGTGGGTGGCGTGGCGGTGGTGGGTGGGGATGGCGTCGGATCTGGAAGGCGGGGTGATGGTGGCGGCGCGATCTGGAAGGGGAGGAGGAGAGCCGAGCTGTAGGTGCAAGAGGACCGCGGGCTCCTGCGCGATCTTGGGGAGGGAGACCGCGGGCTCGGCGTCGCCTGGAGGTGGAGGAGCGTGGTGGCGGCGAGCGGCTTGAGCGTGCGCGATGAGGGGGGAGAAGGGGGCGGCGGCGATGGATCTGGGGAGAAGGGGGCGGCGGCGATGGAGTGGGAGGGGATAGGGTTTGGGTGGTTGGGCTGCCCGGGGGTGGGAGGGGATAGGGTTCTTTTTCTCTCCCTCTCTCTTTTTCTTTAGATAAATGGGATGGGTGGATGGATGGATGGATGGATGCCAGTCATCAATCCATGGCACAAACATTTCAACCAATGAAAACAAAGCATACGTAATTGTGTTTTTCTATGTGTTTCTATTATATTTTTTGCACAATGGTGTATTTTGGAATGGCAAAATTTGTTCAAATTATATCATACTTTGCACAAGGGTGCATCTTGGATTGGCAAACAATGTTGCCTAAAAACATTACATTTTTTTGGATGAAAAATTCATTTTCCATTTTTTGAGTGCCCAAAATGAGTTTTTTTGTGAACGACCTACCATATATTTGTTGCAAAAGTGGACCGAATCATTTTTCTAAAATACTAGGACATATTTAATGCGCAATTGACCAAATGGTTGAGTGTCAGAAGCTTTGATCCACCTCTCGTGAAAAAGACAAATTCCCGCCGATTCAGTTGGAAGCGGGTCAAATTTGAACTGCAACTGCCTCATATTTGCTATTTAATTTTTCAAAAAATCAATTCTAGGTACATAAGTATCTATTTAATCAAAGAAACACCAAAAAAAATCCAAGATTCAACCACTAGCTAGGAACGGTCATTCCCGCCGTTTTAACCACATTTTGAAATAAAAAATTGGGAAACCTTCGCATTGTGTCATTATATGTGGCCAAGTTCCCAGGAAAAATAACAAACTTGTAATACGGCAATTATTTTTAAAAAGTGTTCTCAGAAACGAGCTTAATGGCTTTCAAGCCAAATGATCAATCTTATGGCCACATTCATGGCATAGGTTGTTCAAATGATTTCATATTATGCACAATGGTGCATATTGGAATGGAAAACAATGTTGCCCAAGGAAGTCTCCATTTTCTTTGGACGGAAAAACTATTTTCCATTTTTCGAGTGCCCAAAAGGAGGTTTTTTTGTGAAGGACCTCCCAAATAATTGTTGCAAAATTGGACCAAATCAATTTTATAAAATACTAGGACATATTTAATGCACAATTGACAAAATGGTTGGGTGTAAAAAGTTTTGATTCACCTCTCGTGAAAAAGACAAATTCCTGCCGATTTAGTTGGAAGCGGGTCAAATTTGAACTGTAGGTGCCTCATAGTTTGCTATTTATTTTTTTCAAAAATCATTTCTAGGTACATAAGTATCTATTTAATCAGAGAAACACCAAAAAAATTCCAAGATTCAACCACCAGCTAGGAACGGTCATTCCCGCCGTTTTGACTGCATTTTGAAACGGGAATAAAAAATTCAAAAAAAATTCAAAAAATTGGGAAACCTTCGCAATGTGTCATTATATGTGGCCAAGTTCCCAGGAAAAATAATAAACTTGTAATACGACAATTATTTTAAAAAGGTGTTCTCAGAAACGAGCTATCACGTATGGAGATTAATGGCTTTCAAGCCAAATGATCAATCTTATGGCCACATCCATGGCATAGTTTGTTCAAATGATCTCATATTATGCACAAGGGTGCATATTCGAATGTCGAACAATGTTGCCTAAAGAAGTTTCCATTTTCTTTAGACGAAAAAACCATTTTCCATTTTTCGAGGGCCCAAAAGGAGGTTTTTTTGGGAAGTCCAAGTCGCACACGCACCCCGCACGCGGATGGATCACTTCCTCTTGTATATATAGACAGAGAGAGAGAAAAGGAGAGGCTAGTGGAGATAGAACAAGCTCTACCTCTTGAGTTGAGGGGTGATGCGGATCGATGAGGTGGCGCGACCAAAGCCCTCCCTTCCTTCCTGGCTGATGGTTGGATGCGCGAGCCCAAAAATCATGGATAGGCTGGGTACACGGCTGCATGCATGCACATGGGAGCCAAACGAACTGACGCATTGCCAAGGGATGTTAACCACTGATTATTATTTGTAGCCCGGCCGGCAGAGTTAAATACCCGTCCTTGTTAGTCGCACTGAATTTACTCATCCCTCTCATCGCCAGAAGAGAGAGTACTGACTTGCTTGCTTCTTGATTCCCGTGCCAAGTTGGTGGTACATGAATTTAACTTGCTTTTTCTCAATGAAACGACTTCAAGAATGCAGTTCCTCGGTTTTCTGTCAAGTTGGTCCCCTCTCTTTGATTACGGTAGTTAACAACTTTTTCAAGCCTTCTCTTGTTTGATGTTGATGGGCATGGACAGTCTCTTTTCTCTCGTTTTCACAAGACCAAACTCATCTTGTAACACGAACTCCTAATACCATCAGTGGTGACCTGTCACCAAATAGACAAATGCCGGCTTAGGGCCTGTTCGGATCCACTCCACTCCACAACTCTGCTCTGGGAGCCGACGGAGCCGGCCCGAACGCTGCAACTCCCTGGAGTCGACAGAGCGGAGCAGAGCGATCTTGCGAGCTTGAGCTCGCTTGGAGGAGCCGGAGCGTAGGCTGGAGCTCGCTTGGAGGAGCCGGAGCATAGGATTTCCTAGAGCCAGTGGATTACCGAACACTGAACAGGCTCTTAATAGATGAACTTTACTACTTATTGTCTATATTATAGACGTGCGTTGCATGTGCATACTTACTAGTATCATCTAACGATCTATCATGTCACTCTTATGGCATGTACAATGGTTGATAAGATAGTCTTATTTTAAGTCTTGCGTGTAATTTAGAGATGATAAAAAAATGTCTATAATGGGTCATCTCTTTGTTTTTTTTCTTATGAGTTCTCTCTCGTTCACCTCATGATTTATCCTGCATGACACTCATAAGATAACTTTATTGTACATGCCCTTAGTTGTCAGGTACACGCGGCATTGCCACGTCATAACTTTTCTTGTGTTGTTTTTTTCCGCGCCCGAACTGTAGGTAGAATGTTTTATCGCTCTAGTGGTTATCGGGAGTACATACGCGCCCGAACTGCAGGTAGAATGCTTCAACTTGATGAGCTTTTTTTCATCTGGCAACTCTTTGTTTATTGGTTCCACCTCATTATTCATCGTATTTGCTGTGAGATGTTGCATTGTCAGCTTTTTTTAGCAAATTATTGGGGGAGGGCGCTATAGTATAAAAATGAGGACGATGTCTCTACACATACACTGCATATGGTTGAAACAAAACCAACCATGCCTAATGTTTTTGCAAAGGTGTGATTCGCTTAATAAACAAATAATAATAATAATAATAATAATAATAATAATAATAATAATAATAATAATAATAATAATAATAATAATAATAATAATAATAATAATAATAATAATAAACAATGGAGTCTAGGCCACGACAAGTGTCTAAACTCACAAGCCACACGGAAATTCAAGCAAGCGCACACGCATAATTAGGTGCAATGCGCTATCTATGTGCATGTTCTCCTAGCATTTCTAAAATAATAGGAGGCTCCCCTTACATGTTAGTCTCGTCCTCACACTCCTAGCGGCTAGCGGTATGGTAATAAAATTAACCATGTCCCGCACTAGGGGTATTCCAGGACGCCGAAAGTCAGCCCAAGGCCCCTAGGCCACTGCATGGCCTAGGCCCACAACCTGGGTTGGTAACCCTCTAAAAGGAACACGCCATCTATACTTGATGTTCAAGACAAGGAGGTTGTATGCGAGGAGGACTCTCCAACCGCCTTAGAACTGACTACTACTCTGCAACCCTGGGACATCAGTATCCTTAAGTCACGGCCGGGCTAGTCGGTATAGACATTATTCGTCATCCTTTGATATACCTATGATCCTTGATATCATCCTTGAACTCTGTACACCCCATCCCGTCAATACAACACGAGTAGGAGTAAGGTCTGACCTCCGTAGCAAGGGCCCGAACCTAGCTAAAAATTTCTCATGTTTTCCCTCTGGCCTTTCCGACTAGTCTCAGCATACTACCGAGGGGTATGCTCAATTTCACACCGACAAAGGCACGCTAGGCACGGGTCGTGCTTTCCAAAACCGAGATCCGGCGGGGATCTAACTTCAACTATGGCATCTGCGCTCACCTCCAGATTTTCGCCTCCGAAGCGATGAATTTCATCCCCAACTCAGCGGGGAAGATCGAAGCCGTTGACACCTATAATCTAGGCTAGATTATCTTCTTCGGGGATTTGGAATTGATCGCTGATTCGCGCGGCAGCCCGATGCCCCGCCGAGCACAGGAGCCAGAGCCAATCTTCATCAACCCACCCACCTCCCACTTGGTCGCCAATGAGGAATCTCTTCATGACGTCATCGAGGAGGGTGAAGCGGAGGAAGAGGAGAGCGACAACAGTTCTCTAGTGGCCATCCCGGCCATGTCCTAGCCTTAGCAGGAAACTACTTGTTACATGGTCGATAATGTCAACACGGCGGGGACAATGACAATGTCGAGAATGCTGGCGTCACCGCCATAGGCAAGGATGAGCTAGCCATGCTCGGCATGCCCATGATGGGAACTAAGAAAACTTCTAAGAAATTCGAAGCAAACCGAAAAAAGATGCAGCGCATACACTTGTGCCAGGAGTGGAAGCGCGAACGCCTTCTCCAAGAGCATGCCTAGGTTTTGGCTCCCATGGAGCCGATCCGGAAGAGAGA
>NW_021210747.1:0-2418 GCF_002162155.2 Triticum dicoccoides | reverse complement strand
GCACTCTAGAGGTGTAATCTTCCTGAAGGCACCGCCTTGGCACTCTCAGTTCGCCGGCTATCACCTTTGCCTCTTTGTTGTTGGCTCGGTTAAGGGCTCCATCGACTTCACAACGTTCCTTATTGTTCATGTTTTGCCTTCATGGCTTTGGTTGGGGTGTTGTAGTTGTACTTTGGCACCTATGTATCTTCTCTTGGGTGTGTGGTTTGTTGCACTGAGTTCTATGTTGATTGTTGCTTTATATATAGAGCGGACGAAAGTCATTTTTGGCATCATTTGATTTGTGCCAAAAATTCATTTTCACAAAAACCAATCTTCAGCATTCAAAATAAAAAAATGAGCGGATTTCACTTTTTATCCCCTAGTTTCATGGTTGTGACAAAATGCCTCATTTAGAAGTGCTTTTCACATTTTTGTCCAATTTAGCAAAATTGGTGCCACTAATTACCCATTTTAGTTTATCTTTTCCTTTCTGGCTGTTTGGGCCCACACCTAAATGCTAACTTGGGCTTGCGATGACGATCGACAAGACAGAGCTTGTTCACGAACACCCAATTGTTTATTTCCTTACACGATGGATCACACGACTAAGATGATCATGTTGTGCAGTTTCTTCCTGATAGGGGATTGACTGGTAGTTCTGCCAAGATACCACCAATCACCGGAGTGGAGCCACAGACCAGTTGCAGTCGCACGGATAACCCGACATTCATTTATGAAAAATATCATTCAGAAATTCAAATTTTCGGCCAACTCCCCCCTCCCCCCCTCGCTCTCTCTCTCACTCACTCACACACACACACACACACACACACACACACACACACACACAAATTGTACTTTTCTAGAGAATGGCGACTATACTTCGTCACTTTCATGGTTATGACATATACGGTCAACATCAATGTTAATTAGGCTATATAGGAAGTTGATAGTAAAATGGACACATGGTGTCGGCCGGTGCCTGTTGATGGCGATGATGAAGTCGACTATTGCCTTTTCTCTTCTTCTTTTGTGTGGGTGTGTGGGTGTGTGGGTGGGGGGGGACATAACATGGATGAATCCTTTTATTTTTAGAGCCTTACTTAAAATTTAAGTTGATCCAGTTGACTCGTGTGAGATTTTCATCATAGTTCCTTCTCTAGCATGTAGATAGACACATATAGTCTCGACACAAAATCTAGAATTTACATGTAGAATAACTTTTTAGTTTGAAGGTATATGTGATTCTAACTAGAAGTACTTAAAGCTAGCCACTTATCTGAAAATAATTAGTGCTAGACAATTATTTGCTAAAGTTAAAGTAGCACATTATTTGAAGATAATCAACATTAGACTATTATTGGTATAAGTTGGTGACACTTAACACTTTCTATCTAGTCCCATTATAGATCAAATAATTTTTCAAGGAGCGAAGATTCTTTGCCACTTGCATGGGCACCATATGCAATCAAACATCAATACTATCGATTATGCATTAAAGGAATATGATGATTCGGATAGTGGTCACCAATGGCAACAATAATGCGCTTATAAACACTTGTTTTTTTCATGAGTACTAGATCGACAATTGTTTGACATGTGGATGCACATCAATACTCTAGCCCTTGTCGTGTAGTAGAATAGTTTATCATCCTCAAGATATGTGTTATTCTAATTAAAAGGATTAAACAGTTCCTTGCCAAATCCAACACAATAAGCATCGCGTGAAGGTCGAGCGCTGGTGGTGTCCACGCCGATTTTCACTGTGCCCAGGATGAAAACGCGTTCACGAGAGAAAAAACAAGAAGAGAAACATACTCGTGTCCTTTTCTTCCCTGCGAAGGAACTCCACACTGAGTCGTCCACTCCAAGACTCCCCTCGACCCATAGTATGCCGCCGCCTCCCCTCCCCATCCCAGCCCCCCTCTTCGTGGTCTCGTCTCCTTCCCCTTTATCTTCTCAATCCAGATCCATGGAGGTGGACGATAGGGACGCCATCGATCGCGACGCTAGGGTTCCTAGCCACTGCCACACGCACAGCCGGACAAAGTCACCTCCGCTCTTGCGGCCATCGATGGTCCTCCCCACCGTCGCCCGGAATTGTTCCGCCCATCTCTGCTCGCCCCCGAGTAGGAAGGCCGTGGCGAATCTGGCACCTATAGTCGGAAGCAACAGGGTTGGTGGAGTGGCGCATGCTGGCGGGGCCGGTAGTTGAGGGGGCTCACCGGCCGTAGCGGCAGGAGCGGTCGGGGAATCACATCGCAAGAGGCTGCCTTGGTTTGTTTTGCCTTCTGTTATGTTGTGTTCCGATGTTCTTTCTTTTAGTCATCTCCTCCTAAATTTTTGACTAATCTGGTGCTCCAATTTATTATTTACAGGTGATGATCTTGCTACAAGTTTCTTCTTGGGTTTACACGTTGGTGATTCTTGTAGTTG
>NW_021210746.1:0-2070 GCF_002162155.2 Triticum dicoccoides | reverse complement strand
TCACAATTCTCCTCCACTACAAGAAATCTCGTCCCGAGATTTTAAGAGGTGGAGTAAGGGGAAAGATCTGGTTACGAAATTCTAACGAATCTTCTCGTCTTTGGTTGCTCTTCTCGAAGAGGTCGACCCATTATATTGCTGTCTTCCTTTCTCTGCTTCAGGTCATCATGATGAAGTCATCATCCTTTCTTCGGGAATTTCATCGTACTAACGAAAGATTAAGGGGGTATACCGAAGAATGGATCTCTGCAGGGTAGATTATCTGGTAGACAACAACGAGGAAGGTGTCGGAAAGTAACTCTCGAATTGAAATTTAAGACAATATCGAGAGCAAAGCAAGAAGGTGCAAAATAGAAGTTTCAAGCGCATAGGCAATCGTTCGTTGCCTGAAGCGAAGTGTGAAAGGGGTTCAGAGCAATGGGAATAAGTATTGCGTCTGATACCAGATTGATGATCTCATCGGAAGGTGGCTCGTGAATTACACACGAGGCCACGCGTGAGGAATAACTTTGGGAACAGGGGGTGTACAGGAGAGTCAGGTTTCGATCCTGTGGAACTGTGGGTTATGGGCCCACCATGTGGGTTAAAAATAGGAGCGGTGACATCTCGCACGGTCACAATAGCAAGGCATGTCAGAGGGTAGCCTATCAGTTATGTCGGCACAATGTCGGTACCAAGGGCGAGGGACGAAGAGAACCATTTTCCTGCTCGTTGAACGAGGCGGACCAGTAGGCAAAGTTCTCGTCCATCGGTGGTTACCGGAATGTCATCAACAAAAGTAACATGGTCTTACTGGCAGAATTGTACAACAAGGTGTTTACATAAGCAGGAAAATATTACTTCTCAGATCATATAGATCACAAGAAAGGTTAAACCAACAACGGAAGGAAAATATGATCATCAGATTAAACAGAACAATGGAAAGGAAAATGTGTTTAAACACATATTTCAGGGGTATATCCTTCCCAATGACAAGCAGAGCATGATATCCATGACAGGATATAAAGTAGAAAACCATTTAGGTAAGGGGGAAGGAATCTCATGATATTACCCATACAACGGTTTTAGGATAAGTGATAAATAAAATTTAGCATTGTGCTTCAAATGTTCCTGTTGAAAATCGGAGTACCATTGACATGCTTCGAGATAGCATTGACATGGTCTTCAGGTGAAGATCAGACTTTGGGTAACACGAAGGATCCATCAGGAATAACTTGTAGAATAAGTCTTACAATTTCCTCATGGACGAATGGATAACCTTGCTGAAAAGGAATCTATAACGATAGGTCCTCCAGCCGGGGGGGGGGGGTGCTAGGCATGACATCATGTTACCGGGTCATCAAAGGATCAACGTCATAACTCTTGGAAAGTTGTCCCAACCATCATATCTGACAGAGATTCAGATCCGATTGGTGTCAGGACACCTGAGACTCAGGATGTCCGAGAAGAAAAGGCGCAACACAAATCGTTGAAATGGCATTGCAAGCTTCTCGGGAAATGAACTATGGGAGCGGGTTTCTGAAACAATAGTTCATCATTAAACCAAGGAGAGGTGAGGAGGTGGCTGATTGACTCAGCGACAATTCATTGAGATTTTCAAAAGATGGATTTCCACAATAATGTGAACAAGAAGATGACATTTATCAGATCAAATGGTATAATGATGCATGCTCGAGGAAAACATACACAATTAAACATTGGTTGAAAGGTGCACCCAAAATATGGGCTGGGTTGCACGACCAACATTGGAATGGTGATTCAATAATCAACAGTCTAAGAATGAACGACCGACCATTAACTTCAAAGCAATAGGGTTGCTAGAAGTGCATAATCCAAACAGCACCGTTCACTTGTTGGTACACCGGTTGGAAGCAACACGGGGACCAAGAAAGAATGGTGATGGTGAGAAGCGTCTCAATACCAAGAATTTCTTAAGAGGTGGAGCAGTCCTCACAACATCCTTGATATTAACAGATGGTAATACTCCAAGGTAAAGAAGAACAATTGCTGGATAGCAAGGAAACCAAGGTACAACACAAATTGTGAACAAGTTTGTGTTGGGGGGGGGGG
>NW_021210745.1:0-706 GCF_002162155.2 Triticum dicoccoides | reverse complement strand
GAGGGCCAGGGCGACGGCGGACGGCGTCGAGGGCGAGGGCGACGGCGGGCGGCGTCGAGGGCGAGGGCGACGGCGGCAGGCCTTCGGCGCGGCAGAGAAGACGAGAAATGGAGGCGACAGTTCGGGCCCTTTATTTATAGCCCCCCCCTTTAGTCGCGGTTGGGGAGGCGACCCGCGACTAAAGGGTAACCTTTAGTCGCGGTTGGCCAGACCAACCGCGACTAAAGGGGTTTTTGGCGGGTTTTTGCGTTCCCGCGCGCAACGACCTTTAGTCGCGGTTGGGCAGGCCAACGGCGACTAAAGGTATTTTTCAAAATACATTTTCTTTTTCAAAATCTTAAAAATACAAATAATATATCAAAAAATTCAGAAAAATAAAACTAATTCAATTCAATGTGTTAAAAACACAAATATTATATCAAAAAATTCAGAAAAATAAAACTAATTCAATTCAAAATTCTAAAAATACAAATAATATATCAAAAAATTAAGAAAAATAAAACTAATTCAATTCAAAATGTTAAAAATACAAATAATATATCAAAAAATTCAGAAAAATAAAACTAATTCAATTCAAAATCTTAAAAATACAAATAATATATCAAAAAATTAAGAAAAATAAAACTAATTCAATTCAATATGTTAAAAATACAAATAATATATCAAAAAATTCAGAAAAATAGAACTAATTCAATTCAATATGTTA
>NW_021210744.1:0-1063 GCF_002162155.2 Triticum dicoccoides | reverse complement strand
AGAGAGTAGGGTTTTATCGAAATGAACAAGGGGGTTTGCTTGCCTGGTAAATCAACAAGGGAGGCACTGCTTCACAGACAGGTACTCTGGAACGTCTCCGGAGCAGGACCTATCGAGAAGGAACGGTGCCGGCAATCAATACACAATCATATGCAACAATATGATGCATGAACATGGCATGTAGATGTGATGCTGTTTGAGCTAATGCATCTAGTAAACATTTGGTTTGAAGTCCTTTTGAACCAAAGGTTCAAATGCATTTCTAAATTAAGTCTCTTATATATGCACTAATGTGTTTTCCCATATTCAGCATGTATAAGTTGGTTTGTCATGCATGAAACTAGTACAGATGGAAAGGTTGCATTTTTCTGATAATTTTTCATATATAAATTATTTTAATCTGAGCTACGGTTGAATTTCTATGAATTTTTGAAGTTTAAATCAATTTCTGGAATTTTCTGATTAAATTTAAATCCAAAAATTATATTATTGCGCCAGCATGACGTCAGCACGACGTCAGCGGGTCAACGCGGCTGTCCAGGGTCAAACCTGACGTGTGGGTCCCACACATCAGTGACACTGGGGTTAACAGGGGTTTATTTAGTTTAATTAAAAGGTTAGGGGGGTCGGGCCCACTGGTCAGCGTCAGGGGGGGGTTAGTTAACGGTGATTAGCACTAGGCTAATCACCTGACGACGGGGCCCACTGTCATTGAGCCAGGGGAGGTCAAACCCCCTGGTCAACCGGGGCAAAAACGCCGGCGTTTAGCCGCCGGCGGCAACAAACGCGGCGGAGGGGCTCGGGATCGCCGTTCCGGCGACCATTCGGGCGGCGGAGACCACCCACGCGAAGCCCAGACTCGCGCGCGTCTAGGGGTTCCTGCGGGAGGCTGCGGGGGCGGCGGAGCTCGCCGGAGCGGAGCTCGGGGCGGCGGCCGGAGCTCGGCTTCGAGCGGAAATGGGCTGCGGGGCACGGGGAGGCCACCTGAGGGGCTCGGCGGCACCCTCGTGGCACCAGGAGCGCGATGGGAGGCTTGGTTTGGGCGGAGGCGGGCCGAGACGGC
>NW_021210743.1:0-905 GCF_002162155.2 Triticum dicoccoides | reverse complement strand
AGAAACAACTCGATGAGTCCTTGAAAAAGGGTTTCATCCGCCCTAGTTCATCTCCGTGGGCTTGCCCCGTCCTATTCGTCAAGAAGAAGGATGGTACGGACCGGATGGTTGTAGATTACCGACCTGTCAATTTGGTCACAATCAAGAACAAATATCCGCTTCCCAGGATCAACGACCTGTATGATCAGCTCGCTGGATCCTCAATCTTCTCCAAGATGGATTTGAGGTTGGGCTACCATCAAATCAAAATCAGAAACGGGGACATTCCTAAAACGGCCTTTGTTACTCGTTATGGCCAATACGAGTACACCGTCATGTCCTTCGGTTTAACCAACGCTCCAGCCACCTTTTCTCGGTTAATGAACTCAATCTTCATGGAGTATTTGGATAAATTCGTCGTAGTTTATCTCGATGATATACTCATATACTCTAAGAACGAGGAAGAACATGCCGAACATCTAAGGCTAGTGTTGAAGAAACTTCGAGAGCATCGCCTTTATGCCAAGTTTTCCAAATGTGAATTTTGGTTGTCAGAAGTGACCTATCTGGGTCATGTAATATCTGGTAAAGGTATTGCTGTTAACCCTGAGCGAGTTCAAGCCGTCCTTAATTGGACTCCACCTGAATCGGTCAAGCAAGTTCGGAGTTTTCTGGGCTTAGCGAGCTATTGTCGTCGCTTTGTCGAGAACTTCTCCAAGGTTGCTAAACCTCTAACCGAACTCCTCAAGAAAGATAAGAAGTTCGAATGGACTCCACAATGTGAGCACAGCTTTCAGGAACTGAAAAGACGCCTGACCTCTGCTCCCGTACTGGTACCGCCAGACTTCTCCAAGGACTTTGTTATCTACTGCGACGCCTCGCGACAAGGACTAGGTTGCATTCTCATGCAAGATCGACACGTAATT
>NW_021210742.1:0-1118 GCF_002162155.2 Triticum dicoccoides | reverse complement strand
AGGGGCTAGATATATTATTCCAGAGCTCCTTTATAATTGGCATAATATTTGGACATATATTAATATATATAGATAATATATTTCCAATGCAAATATTTATGCATTAATTCCAAATGCCCAAAATAAATACCTATGAGCTCTTAAAAATATTGGTTTGATTTTTATCTCTGTCCAATATTTTCAGAGAGCAACATGAGCATTTTCTTGGACCCTTTTGGAGAAATTTTTATTTGGATCATTTTCAAAAATGATTCTGAGGGTTTCACAATTCCCCATTTCAATTTAAATGGAATTTTAAACATGATGCACACACTCTGATGCATGACTAGCTAGGGTGTGACAACTCACCCCCACTCAAAAGAATCTCGTCCCGAGATTTGGGTTCCTCCGGGAAGAAGGCGGGATACTCAAGTCGAAGACGATCCTCCCTTTCCCAAGTTGCTTCATCCTCAAAATGGTGCGACCATTGAACTTTGAGAAACTTGATATTATGACGTCGGGTGGTACGTTCGGCCTGATCGAGGATACGAATGGGGTACTCTCGATATGTAAGATTATCTTGGAGATCAAGCGTTTCGTGGTCCACTCCACGGATAGGATCCGAGAAGCAATGCCTGAGTTGATAAACGTGGAAGACATCGTGGACTCTGGAGAGATGCGGAGGTAGTTCCAACTGGTAGGCAACTTCTCCTCGTTTAGCGAGAATGCGAAAAGGTCCAATGTAACGAGGAGCCAATTTGCCTTTGATACCGAAACGATGGGTTCCCTTCAGAGGGGTGACCCGAAGATAAGCCTTCTCGTCAACCTCGAAAGTCATAGCCTTATGTTTTCGGTCATATTGACTCTTTTGACGAGATTGGGCTGTTTTCAACTTTTCACGAACGATACGAACTTGTTCTTCTGCTTCCTGAATCATATCCGGGCCAAAGAATTGTCTTTCCCCGGTCTCTGACCAGTTAAGGGGTGTTCGACACCGTCGTCCATAGAGAACTTCAAAAGGGGCTTTACCCAAGCTAGATTGATAGCTGTTGTTGTAAGCGAATTCGGCAAATGGAAGGCACTTCTCCCAGTCCATTCCGAATGAGATAACAGAGGCTCGAAGCATGTCTTCTAGAATT
>NW_021210741.1:0-1113 GCF_002162155.2 Triticum dicoccoides | reverse complement strand
TGAGAATTTCCAGTTTTCCTAGATTAGATTTATTTTCTTACCTATTGTCCAAGAAAAAGCCACAAAAAGAGTTAGATCTATTCATCCTTGGTCCAAGCCAGTCTGAGCCTTTGCAATTTTCTTTTCATTGCTTGCATAGTTGAATTATCGGTTGCATCGTCGTGTCGAGTTGCTGGTCTTAGTGTCTAGTTCCTTTAGAGTTTCGAGTTCTGTTCACATTAGTCACGCAGCCGCTGCATCATTATCCCATCCGCTGTCCACCATCCAATCCACCAATTTCCACCACGTGCTACGCATTGTTTATTGTCATAATCATAGTTGAGGTCACTCACATCTTCGCCTGATCGAATCTGCATCTTATCTAGTTTGTCTTGGAAAGAGGGAGAAAAAGAAGATAAAGAAAAAAAAAGAGAGAAAAAAGGAAAGAAAAAAAAAAGAAAAACAGGGAGAAGAAAAAGAAAAAAAAGCGTGAGAAAAAAAAGAGAGAAGAAAAAAAAATGGATCTATCTAGAATCAATCTCGTACCTGAATTCGGATTGGAATCTGTTTTGTGCACTGTTCAGTAAACAGCTTGGCTATTGTTTCACATCATTATCTTTACTGCCGTTGTGATCTTCACTTATATCTTGCTGTCCAGAGCTACTTTGTATCCTTCATTGATGCTGGTTGTGCTACGACGTGACCTCATTAGTGTTCTAGGCTCGCGTCTCTAGTTCGGTCTAGCCTAGGACCAGCACAGTACCGTCGTTGAGCGTTTATTCAACATTGCATCTTTGAATTGATTATTGCTAATCTTTTGCTACCATATATAGCCAACCCAGCTCCACATATTTCTACAACGTGTATACGTACGCTCCCCTGGCAATCGCTTTACTCAATATTCGGAGTTACTTGACACTGCTGGTTGCCGATCACCGCCTGCTGCATGGTAAGAACGTGTAAGACATTGATATTTGCTTTACTGTGAGCGTTTTACCACCACATCCTAGTAGTTATAGGAACATTATTTTTGGGTTTTGTTTCTTGTTCTACTAATCATGACAGGATCCAGAGTCAATTCATGGGCTTCGTCGATCGCGGGAGACGTGCCACCACCTTTGCAAATACCACAAC
>NW_021210740.1:0-1534 GCF_002162155.2 Triticum dicoccoides | reverse complement strand
AACTTTGAGAAACTTGATGTTCTGACGTCGAGTAACACGCTCTGCTTGATCAAGAATGCGAACCGGGTACTCTCGGTATGTGAGGTTATCTTGGAGATCAAGCGTTTCGTGGTCCACTCCGCGGATGGGATCCGAGAAGCAACGCCTGAGTTGAGAGACGTGGAAGACATCATGAACTCGAGAAAGATGTGGAGGTAATTCCAACTGGTAGGCAACCTCCCCTCGTTTAGCGAGAATGCGAAAGGGACCAATGTAACGAGGAGCCAACTTGCCCTTGATACCGAAACGATGGGTACCCTTCAAAGGAGTAACCCGAAGGTAAGCTTGGTCGCCAATTTCATAAGTCATATCCTTATGATGACGATCGTACTGACTTTTCTGACGAGACTGGGCGGTTTTCAAATTCTCACGAATGATGCGAACTTGCTCTTCTGCCTCCTGGATCATATCCGGTCCAAAGAATTGTCTTTCACCGGTTTCTGACCAGTTCAAAGGTGTTCGACATCTTCGTCCATAGAGAACCTCAAAAGGAGCTTTCTTGAGGCTGGATTGGTAGCTATTGTTATAAGCAAACTCGGCGAAAAGAAGACATTTCTCCCAATCCATACCGAATGAGATAACGCAAGCTCTGAGCATGTCTTCGAGAATTTGATTGACCCGTTCCACCTGACCACTCGACTGAGGGTGGAAAGCGGTACTGAAGGAAAGATGGGTTCCCATGGCAGTTTGGAAACTCTCCCAGAAATGAGAAGTGAAAAGGCTGCCACGGTCTGAATTGATCTCTAGTGGAACACCATGGAGTGACACTATTCGAGAAATATATAAGTCAGCAAGCTGACTAGCAGTGATACTCTCTCGAACAGGGAGGGAGTGAGCCACTTTGGAAAGACGATCAACGACTATGAAGATAGTGTTATTCCCTCTCTTGGTCCTGGGAAAACCCGTGATGAAGTCCATACTAACTTTATCCCATTTCCATTCAGGAATAGCTAAAGGCTGAAGGGTGCCAGCAGGTCTTTGATGCTCTGCCTTAACGCGACGACAAATGTCACATTTAGCAATGAACTCAGCGATTTCTCTCTTCATCCTAGTCCACCAGAACCTCTGGCGTAGGTCCTGATACATCTTAGTACTACCGGGATGAATCGTGAGAGGAGATTCATGCGCCTCCTTAAGAATCAACTGCCGAAGATGTTGCTTCTTGGGAACCACCAAGCGATTCTCAAAGAAAACAACACCGCGATCATCCATAGAGAAACATCCACCAACTCCCTTCTTAATGTTTCTCTTGATCCGAGAAATTCCTGTGTCTTGCTTTTGAGCAGCGATAATCCGATCCTCAAGATCAGGTTTCGCCACCAGGGTAGAAAGGAATCCGCGAGGAGCAATGTGAAGGTTAAGCTTACAGATTTCCTCATGGAGAAGTGGTTGGCCTTGCTGCAACATGAGATTGTTGCAATAGGATTTTCGGCTTAGAGCATCAGCCATGACATTGGCTTTGCCTGGGGTGTAGGTAATCCCTAGATCATAATCT
>NW_021210739.1:0-752 GCF_002162155.2 Triticum dicoccoides | reverse complement strand
TCTCACCCGAGAACCACCGCCGCCGCAGCTCGCCACCGACGCGCTCCCTGCCATCCCCTCGCCCCTCCGTAGAGCCCCCGAGCTCCGCCGCGACCCCCTCTATCTCCTCATCGAGCCAAGCAAGACGGAGCATCCCGTGGAGCCATCACCGTCGCCATCCTCGCCTCCGGCCGCCGTGGGTACTCGCCGTCGATTCGGGAGCTTCCGGGCATCCCCGACCTCGCCCTCGCGCTCGCTGGATCCGCGGTGAGCTCCTCCTCCGTTCCCCTCTCTTCTCCCTCCCGTTTCCATGCCGTAGCGCCGCTCCCCACCACGGCCGAAGCCCCTCGCCGCCGTCCATGTCGCCGCCGCCGTCTCGGCCCGCCTCCGCCCAAACCAAGCCTCCCATCGCGCTCCTGGTGCCACGAGGGTGCCGCCGAGCCCCTCAGGTGGCCTCCCCGTGCCCCGCAGCCCATTTCCGCTCGAAGCCGAGCTCCGGCCGCCGCCCCGAGCTCCGCTCCGGCGAGCTCCGCCGCCCCCGCAGCCTCCCGCATGAACCCCTAGACGCGCGCGAGTCTGGGCTTCGCGTGGGTGGTCTCCGCCGCCCGAATGGTCGCCGGAACGGCGATCCCGAGCCCCTCCGCCGCGTTTGCTGTCGCCGGCGGCTAAACGCCGGCGCTTTAGCCCCGGTTGACCAGGGGGTTTGACCTCCCCTGGGTCAATGACATGTGGGCCCGGCCCTGACTAATTCTAGTTTAGGATTAGTTTAAATT
>NW_021210738.1:0-1039 GCF_002162155.2 Triticum dicoccoides | reverse complement strand
TAAGGCGACACCCGTGGGGATACCGTGCGTGAGGCCGCAAAGTGATATGAGGTGTTATCGGCTAGATCGATGTGACATTGAGTCGGGGTCCTGACAGCGTTGGCATCAGAGCCGGACTGCCTGTAGGTTCTCCAAGCCAAACTGGTCGATGTTGAGTCTAGAAATTCTTTAGTTATATGTAGGGGAATTGTTTGTGGGTTGGAACGTAAGGCTCTTTTTACTCCTTTATCTTATGACATTCTGATCTGAGTCAGTCCATTCTTCTACCGGGGGTTAAGGAATTAGGATCTATTCTCTCTATCAGGATCACGTGTTACTAATCAGTAGTACCTTATAAGATTGATGGATACAAGCCTAGTTCAGTTCTACTACCACATTATGTTGTTAGAATGGATTCAGAACTTTGATATGATGATGTTGAGTGTGTATGAAATCCTTTGTCAAAATGTCTCAAAATCCTTCTTGAGCATTTACAGCTGTTATGCTGCCGAAATTTCGCTAGAAATTCTAATGCCTTTGCATTATGATTGTGCTTTCAGATGGCCACTCGCGATCTCAATCAAGTGGTTCGCCTGACTCGATGCCTAGATGTACCCGGCCATACTGCCAAGTTGGTCAGGGTAATGACTGAGGCTGGATACCGCTGGTATCCTGAGTACACGGTCGAAGAGCAATTCCGAGATTTTAATCAAAGCCAGTATCTCTGCACTGTCAGGATATTTCCATCTTATCCTGGATCCACCGAGCCTCTTCACTGCTCTTATGGACTCGGGGTTACCATTGAGATGGCTGTGCAGGACGCCGCCTACTCTATGATGACCATTATGCGAGTCAGATCTGGTATATTTCGGGACTCTGATTTCCGGTATATGCCAGGATCACTTCCGGGAGCACAAGGGTATCTCCAGGCTATTTATGCTGACCCCACTCAGGAGGATTCACGGACTCGCACCACTGCTGAGATGCTCGAGGTTAAGGACCGTGAAAATCGGGCCTTGAGGTTAGAGCTCTTCAATACCCGTGCTGACCACTGGGCCAC
>NW_021210737.1:0-1046 GCF_002162155.2 Triticum dicoccoides | reverse complement strand
AAGGGGATGGTGGGGTTTAACTGCAGCAAGCCAGCTTTGACTCGGTGGCTATCCTGAACTACGACTGCAAGTAACTCTTTTGAGGTGGCGCACACGAGTCCACATATTCACCATATCAATACGCCACTATGGATCCGCTCCCGTCTCCCTACGAGAACGCCATCCATAGCACTCACGCTTATCTTGCGTATTTTAGAGTATCCACTTTCACTTGTCTATGAACTGATATAAGCAACCCAGAAGTCCTTTTCCGCGGACACGGCTATTCGAATAGATCATATTAACCCTGCAGGGGTGTACTTCTTCACACACGCTCTCACCACTTACCGCCGTTTACACGACATGTACTCGGCAACCTTCAAGCGGAAGCCCAACGTGGGTGTCGGCCACGGCCTACCTAAACACTCGAGTCTCTAGTCCAGGTTTATCGCCTATTCGGGTTCCATCCATGAGGAGATCCGTCCGGAGTTTCGCTCACAGCCCCAAACGATGTGTACAGGGTTCCGTGACACCAAACGGGTGCCCGGTTTACCCGGCCACGTGCCTACCGCATCACAGCCCACCCCTACGGTCAGCGCTGCGCATGGCCTCCAGCATACTACAAACACCAGAAACTACTTGCAACTCCTGGACAGAGGACAAGGGTGATCAAGAAGCCGAGAGGGTCCATTGGTTTCGGGCCCAATGCATGGTAGTAGCTGAATCATGGATCACAAACACAGAACTCAGTTCCTGAGGACGGCTGCAATGAGACAACCCACCATGTACTCCTACATGGCCTCTCACCGCTACCTTTACCAAAACGTGTTCACACACTTAGCTCACACACAGTAGGACATGTTCACACGCCTCTGATTCATCCCCGATGAATCAGACCTGACTCAACTCTAAGCAGTAGCAGGCATGACAAACAAGCAAGAATGAGTAGGCACAACAGGGCTCAAACAACTCCTACCCATGCTAGTGGGTTTCATCTATTTACTGTGGAATGACAGGTCATGCAAAGGATAAAGGGGTTCAGCTACCGCAGCAAGTAACAGATGAAT